>NC_053026.1:132581281-132881281 GCF_003073215.2 Triticum urartu
TTTTGAATTTTTTATGCCCGTTTCAAAATGCGGTCAAAACGGCGGGCTTGACCGTTCCTAGCTAGTGGTTAAATCTTGGAAAACTTTTGATGTTTCTCTGATTAAATAGATACTTCTGTACCTAGAAATAATTTTTGGAAAATATAAGAGGAAACTATGAGGCAGCCACAGTTCAAATTTGACCCACTTCCTACTGAATCGACGGTAATTTGTCTTTTTCAACAGAGGTGGATCAAAACTTTTGACACCCAACCATTTTTTCAATTGTGCATTAAATATGGCCTAGTATTTTAGAAAATTGATTTGGTCCAATTTTGCAACAAATATATGGTAGGCCCTTCACACAAAAAACTCATTTCGGGCACTCGGAAAATGGAAAATGAATTTTTCATGCACAGAAAATGAAAACTCCCTTAGGAAACATTATTTGGAATTCCAAGATGCACCCTTGTGCACAATATGAGATCATTTGAACAAACTATGCCATGAATGTGGCCATAAGATTGATCATTTGGCTTGAAAGCCATGAATCTTCACGCATGACAGCTCATTTCTGAGAACACTTTTTAAAAATAATTTCCATATTACAAGTTTATTATTTTTCCTGGAAACTTGGTCACATATAATGACACAATGCGAAGGTTTTCCAATTTTTTGAATTCTTTTGAATTTTTTTATGCCCGTTTCAAAATGCGGTCAAAACGGCGAGCTTGACCGTTCCTATCTAGTGGTTGAATCTTGGAAAACTTTTGATGTTCCTCTGATTAAATAGATACTTATGTACCTAGAAATAAGTTTTGGAAAAAAATAAAGAGGAAACTATGAGGCAGCCACATTTCAAATTTGACTCGCTTCCTGCTGAATCAGCGGTAATTTGTCTTTTTCACCAGAGGTGGATAAAAGCTTTTGAAACCCAACCATTTGGTCAATTGTGCATTAAATATGGCCTAGTATTTTAGAAAATTGATTTGGTCCAATTTTGCAACAATTATTTGGTAGGCCCTTCACAATTAAACCCATTTTGGGCACTCGAAAAATGAAAAATTGAGTTTTCATCTAAAGAAAATGAAAACTTTCTTAGGCAACATTGTTTGGCATTTGAAGATGAACTCTTGTGCATAATATGAGATCAATATTTGTTTTTTTCATGTGAAAAAGTAGAAGAAAAGCAAAAGAAAAAACACAATCTTATGTGCTCTATTCCCATTGGTGGAATTCATTGTCACACAGATCGATGACATGGCGCCCATCCATCCATCCATCTCTCCATACCACATCCATCCATTTATGTACAGAAAAAAAAGAAAACCCCACCCGCATCCACCTACCCAAACCCTACCCAGATCCCATCGATCCCCTCCTCCCATCGCACCCCTCCTCCCCCCATCTCCTCGCCGCCGCCATCGATCCCTCCCACCGTCGTCTCCCTCCCTCAGATCGAGCTCCCCCTCCCCTCTCCCTCCCACCTCTCGAAGCTCTCGCGTCCCACCGCCGCGCACCGTGCTCCTCTGCAGCTTCTACGGTGATGCAGCCGCCGTTGACTACCACGCCACCTCCTCCTTCCAGATCGCGGCCGCCACCTCCCTCCGGCGGAGCACGCCGCCGTCCATGGCATCCCCCACGCCCTACTCCTCTCGCCCTTCCCCTTCCCCCATCCAACCAAACCAATCAGCCCACCCGGCACCCTTCCTCCTCGAAGAAAGCAAAGCCGCACCCTCTCCCCTCGGATCCATGGCGCTGCTCAGTGCCGGCGGCCGCGGGCTCTCTCCCATCGGCGCACTGCTGCCGCCCCCACCCTCTCCCCTTCCCGAGCTGCTCAGGCGGTGCCCAGATCTGGCTCAGCGGCGGCCAGGACTTGCTCCACGGCGTGCGGCTCAGATCCTCTCCCCACTCCCAGATCCAACTTGCCATCGTAGAACGAGGAGATCGCGGCTAGGATCTTCAAGACGCAGTGGTCGTCATCGCGGTCCGCTCCTCCGCTGACCCGAGCAAGTTCCCCGGTGCTAAGGTACCCCAAGGAGTTCGCGCGGCGGTTCGAGCTCCTCGGGCCGGTCCGGTTCGGGATGGAGGTGGTGAGCGTCCGTCGCAGCAGGGACGACGACGCGGGCTAGAGGCTTAGGCTCGCCTGCGCTGGCAGCGAGCTGGAGGAGCTGGCGGCAACTAGTTCGTGCTCGTCTCCGCTCCCTCGGCCTCCTCTGCTTCCACTCCAAGGACGCCGACGCCCTCCTCTCTGTCGAAGGTCGCCGGAACCATGATGGCCAGCGCGCCCATGCGCGAGGAGACGATGACGACCCCGACAAGCCCTCCAAGGCCAGGAAGAAGGCCGCCGCCAAGGGCAACCAGCCGCCCCAGCACCAGCAGCAGTAGTACCTCCAAGGTATCGCGCACGCGCGCCCCCCGATCCCACCACCTCTGTATATTGCTTGGTCCCAATCTCGGCCATCTTGTTGATTGCCTGTGAACCTGAATGAACAGCCTTGGCTCGTTCAGTTTTGTAATCACTAGTATGTTCAGCCTTGACAATGAATCTGAATTAACAGCCTTGCTGTTTTATTCTGTAATTCCTTTTGATCCCTGTGACTGCTGCACTAAGCTCTCACCTGTACCATGGTGCTAAACAACTGGTAAATTAGGATATATACAAGAGATGTTTCTATTTTGCACTGCTCATACTATACATACTGTCTTCAATAAAAACTGTATCAAATTTTGTGGCGCATGCCATGATCCATCTGATGGATTTCTTGCACCTGCAAACCTTGATGTATAATTACACACTTTGATAAATCCAATACCTTATTACATATCCATTCGGCCAGTTAGATCTTAAGCCTTTGCAAGCTCGGCTGATATGATCTATTATGTGAGCATTTTACTAAATCCTTCTGCTACTTCCATTTGTGTTCTATGATAAACTGATGTGTAACATTTTGCATAGAAGCAATTATCTTTCTCTGTATTCAACAGTGAATTATATAACTGAGATTTATTTTGGCAGGCCAATGCTGCTAATGAACGAATGATAATTCATGCGTTTCTTTACAGGTTGCTCCGATCTGGTTGTGTGAAGAAACATGCAAGGTCTGCTAATGTTGTTGTGCTTCCTTGAATGATCTGGTGAAGGACAATTTGGTCCATAGGTCGTCCCCCCATGCTATCTTTCTCTGCTACATAGTTAGGTTTAGTTTTTTTTGTTCTCTTTCTAGTTTAAGCGTAAGCAGATTCCAGTAGGTCTCTATGTATGTGGATCATGAGTTAGAACATCTAATCTAATTATGGACTGCAGACTTGCTATGTCATGATCAAACTTGCTTGCATTCAGTTCAGAAAATTTCTGAATTCTCTGGTGTTTGCTTTCACTCAATGATTGTGGTACTGGTAGTCAAATTAGATGCCTCCTTTGCTGTAATTCACTCGTTTCACTGTCATGATTTATCTTGAATTTTGGTAGTGTGACAAACACATTAGCAAATCTAAATAACTTTGACATATTTGCTCTATTATCTTGCACTGGATTGGCACCTTTCATTACCCTATACAAATATATCTCAATTCCGCTAACACTGATCCTTGTGTATGGTCTTAACCCTTTTGGTTGCATGATACTTCTATAAATGTAGCCTTTAATGAATTCAATGTATGATTGTGATGAGAATTATATGATACCTACCTGTTTTTATCCTTGATCAGTATCATTTATGGTCTCTGTTCTTATTACTTGTTGTATGTTTAGTGCCTATACATCGTTGTGTTTTGCGGGTCTAGTCCTTCACTGTTATAGTTTGAAACCACTTCATAACTCATAATTTGTTTGTCATGATTCATTTCTTATGAAAATTATTACAAATATGTTGAAAATTGCATAGAAGAATTTTGTGCCATCTCTGCAACTGTGCTAGATGTGATGTTCCTGAAACTTATCATGGTATCTGTACTGTCCTTATGTTGCAACACTACAGTTATTATTTCTCATCCTTACGCAGACAAGAAAGCTAACTTTGCTCTAGCCTTCTCATCCAAGAATAGAAATAAATAAAGGTCGGCACATCTTTAAAATGACATGTCAAACTTAGTTTTTGAGGCTATGTTGCATTTGTAGTTCTTGCTCTATTAAATTTGAGGCTACGTTGCATTTGTAGTTCTTGCTTTGTTAAATCTGAGATTGATGAAAATGGTATATAGAAAGCAAAAAATTGTAGCCACATAATGATGTTGTATGGTACCCCCAGCAAGTAATATGCTTGAATCAATTTGATTTTTCTTGATTATAATTATCTTATAGTATCGTGATGTTGGCAGGTATATGCGAGTCCGGCAGTGCGGTGGCAGTCCCCGTGGAACGAGCGCTGGACTACTCCCTTGGCTAGGCGTACCTGTGCAAGCACGAATGGAGCGAAGACTTACTGTTGGTGTTGCCCACCAAGTTCTCCAGCCCGTGGTCAACCAAGGCTATCTCAAGTGCTTCGTTGGTTGGGTTGCGTTATTTGCTGCTGGTCTCATGAATGGGGTACATTTCTGAAACTGAACTAGCTTGAGTGCCTATTTTCTTCTTAAGTTGTCATTTTACCAAACATTTGTTGATTGTCGAAATGTTATATTTAGTTCCTGATTAATGATTTTCATCAATAAATTGTTGGTCACACGAGTCAAGCTTGTGCTCATATTTAGCTAGTTTTGGATGTATGTTGATCCAAATATCCAGAAAAATAGAAGCTAACCATGTCAAAAGTTAGAGCACTCTTGATTGCTATATTAGGGCAGCGCTCACCATGTGTTGTTTTTCTTGAAGGAAGTTATTTTTCTTGAAGGAAGGGCAAGGAGGAGGCAACACGTTGGAAGCTGGAGGACCCAGGGATGGATAATATGTGTTGGTCTCGCCGTCTACCTGGCCCTTTTGTTGATAAATCCATTGCGCAATGGTAAGCTTCCTGTGGCTCCGCTTTGAACTAGTGAGACATGTTGTATCTACATGAATTTGGTCCATCTTAATAGTATGGAATGCCTTTACAACAATATATGTGATCCTTGACTAGTTAGTTTCTAGAACACTAGTCCATATGGAATCATTTTTATATCTTTTTTAATGCGAGTCAGCACCAATCCTTGACAGGGTGACCGTGGAAGGGATGGAAATTCATATTGCTGTTTGTAATGAAGGTCATAGCCTAATCCTGACTATGGTCGTCTAGTGAGTATGGCATATGGTTCATACGGCAGGAGCATGTTCCCAGTTTGTGATCGCTATTGATAGGAGCTCCATTCTGAAGAAGATTGAAGACAATTGTGGAGTTGTAAATTACTGTAGCCATCTATCACACTTGTAGAGCTTGTAATATTATGATTCCAATTGTATTACGTGTTATTGGTAGAGCAAGAGCTCCATACTGATTCTGGCTGTTGTTATTGGAAGTATTACATGTGTTTTCTGTCTGTTTGAATTTAAATATTTGTTATTTATTCACTGGCATATTGAAATCTGAAGAACATGACCTTGCCATGAGGGACCCACAAAACAGAACCTGACATTTCGGACCCACTTACCAGAATCTGAAAAAACAAGAAAACAAAGGCCATGGCCCAAAAATAAAAAGGCTAAAATGTTGGGCTATGCCCATGTGGCTGACGAAAACTGATATATAAAATATAAATAGGCTAAATTGATGGGCTTGGCCCATGCAGCTCATGAAAATTGACAAAAAAACATAAATGGGCTGAATTAATGGGCTCGGCCCATGTAAAACACCGAATTGGACCGGGCTGATTCTTGTGCCACATCAGATTGCCACGTCGGATGCCTACGTGGCCTGGGGAGGCTGCTAGTGACCAAAACAAAACAGTAGGCATATTTTGGTCGTAAACGTCTATGACCTTCTCACAGAGAAGGTCGTTAATTTCAGTTTACGACCGCCAGCTTTTGACCTTCTATTTTTGGTCACAAAAAGGTCACAAATGAAAAACAATGACCTTTCAGTGACCAATAGTCAAGGTCACAAGTTGACATATTTCTTGTAGTGTAACCTCCCGATACTCCGTAAAATGCCCGAACTCATCCGGAACCATTCCGATGTCCAAACATAGCCTTCCAATATATTGATCTTTATGTATCAACCATTTCGGGACTCCTCGTCATGTCCGTGATCACATCCGGGACTCCGAACTAACTTCGGTACATCAAAACACATAAACTCACAATACCAATCGTCATCGAACGTTAAGCGTGCGGACCCTACGGGTTCGAGAACTATGTAGACATGACCGAGACTCACTTCCGGTCAATAACCAATAGCGGAACCTAGATGCTCATATTGGTTCCTACATATTCTACGAAGATCTTTATTGGTCAAACCGCATAACAACATAAGTTGTTCCCTTTGTCATCAGTATGTTACTTGCCTGAGATTCGATCGTCGGTATCTCAATACCTAGTTCAATCTCGTTACCGGCAAGTCTCTTTAATCGTTCCGTAATGCAAAATCCCGCAACTAACTCATTAGTCACATTGCTTGCAAGGCTTATAGTGATGTGCATTACCGAGAGGGCCCAGAGATACCTCTCCGACAATCGGAGTGACAAATCCTAATCTCGATCTATGCCAACTCAACAAACACCATCGGAGACACCTGTAGAGAATCTTTATAGTCACCCAGTTACGTTGTGACATTTGATAGCACACTAAGTGTTCCTTCGGTATTCGGGAGTTGCATAATCTCATAGTCATAGGAACATGTATAAGTCATGCAGAAAGCAATAGCAATAAACTAAATGATCATAGTGCTAAGCTAACGGATGGGTCAAGTCAATCACATCATTCTCTAATGATGTGATCCCGTTCATCAAATGACAACTCATGTCTATGGTTAGGAAACTTAACCATCTTTGATTAACGAGCTAGTCAAGTAGAGGCATACTAGTGACACTCTGTTTGTCTATGTATTCACACATGTACTAAGTTTCCGGTTAATACAATTCTAGCATGAATAATAAACATTTATCATGATATAAGGAAATATAAATAAAAACTTTGTTATTGCCTCTAGGGCATATTTCCTTCAGTCTCCCACTTGCACTAGAGTCAATAATCTAGATTATATTATAATGATTCTAACACCCATGGAGTCTTGGTGTTGATCATGTTTTGCTCATGAGAGAGGCTTAGTCAATGGGTCTGCAACATGCAGATCTATATGTATCTTGCAAATCTCTATGTCTCCCTCCTTGACTTGATCGCGGATGGAATTGAAGCGTCTCTTGAAGCGTCTCTTGGTGTTGATCATGTTTTGCTCATGAGAGAGGCTTAGTCAATGGGTCTGCAACATTCAGATCCGTATGTATCTTGCAAATCTCTATGTATCCCTCCTTGACTTGATCGCGGATGGAATTGAAGCGTCTCTTGATGTGCTTGGTTCTCTTGTGAAATATGGATTCCTTTGCCAAGGCAATTGAACCAGTATTGTCACAAAAGATTTTCATTGGACCCGATGCACTAGGTATGACACCTAGATCAGATATGAACTCCTTCATCCAGACTCCTTCATTTGCTGCTTTCGAAGCAGCTATGTACTCCGCTTCACACATAGATCCCGCCATGACGCTCTGCTTGGAACTGCACCAACTGACAGCTCCACCATTCAATAAAAACATGTATCCGGTTTGTGACTTAGAGTCATCTGGATCAGTGTCAAAGCTTGCATTGACGTAACCATTTATGACGAGCTCTTTGTCACCTCCATAAACGAGAAACATATCCTTAGTCCTTTTCAGGTATTTCAGGATGTTCTTGATCGCTGTCCAGTGATCCACTCCTGAATTACTTTGGTACCTCCCTGCTAAACTAATAGCAAGGCACACATCAGGTCTGGTACACAGCATTGCATACATGATAGAACATATGGCTGAAGCATAGGGAATGACTTTCATTTTCTCTTTATCTTCTGAAGTGGTCGGGCATTGAGTCTAACTCAACTTCACACCTTGTAACACAGGCAAGAACCCTTTCTTTGCTTGATCCATTTTGAACTTCTTCAAAACTTTATCAAGGTATGTGCTTTGTGAAAGTGCAATTAATCGTCTTGATCTATCTCTATAGATCTTGATGCCCAATATATAAGCAGCTTCACCGAGGTGTTTCATTGAAAAATTCTTATTCAAGTGTCCATTTATGCTATTCAAAAATTCAGTATCATTTCCTATTAGAAATATGTCATCAACCTATAATATCAGAAATGTTATAGAGCTCCCACTCACTTTCTTGTAAATACATGCTTCTCCAAAAGTCTGTATAAAACCATATGCTTTGATTACACTATCAAAGCGTATATTCCAACTCCGAGAGGCTTGCACCAGTCCATAAATGGATCGCTGGAGCTTGCATACTTTGTTAGAACCTTTTGGATCAACAAAACCTTCTGGTTGCATTATATACAACTCTTCTTTAAGATATACATTAAGGCATGCAGTTTTAACATCCATTTGCCAAATTTCATAATCATAAAATGTGGCAATTGCTAACATGATTCGGACGGACTTAAGCATCGCTACAGGTGAGAAGGTCTCATCGTAGTCAACTCCTTGAACTTGTCGAAAACCTTTCACAACAAGTCGAGCTTTGTAGACAGTAACATTACTGTCAACGTCAGTCTTCTTCTTGAAGATCCATTTATTCTCTATGGCTTGCCGATCATCGGGCAAGTCAACCAAAGTCCACACTTTGTTCTCATACATGGATCCCATCTCAGATTTCATGGCCTCAAGCCATTTTGTGGAATCTGGGCTCATCATCGCTTCCTCATAGTTCATAGGTTCGTCATGGTCAAGTAACATGACCTCCAGAACAGGATTACCATACCACTCTGGTGCGGATCTTACTCTGGTTGACCTACGAGGTTCGGTAGTAACTTGATCAGAAGTTTCATGATCATCATCATTAGCTTCCTCACTAATTGGTGTAGGAATCACTGGAACCGATTTCTGTGATGAACTACTTTCCAATAAGGGAGCAGGTACAATTACCTCATCAAGTTCTACTTTCCTCCCACTCACTTCTTTCGAGAAAAACTCCTTCTCTAGAAAGGATCCATTCTTAGCAACGAATATCTTGCCTTCGGATCTGTGATAGAAGGTGTACCCAACAATCTCCTTTGGGTATCCTATGAAGACACATTTCTCCGATTTGGATTCGAGCTTATCAGGTTGAAACTTTTTCACATAAGTGTCGCAGCCCCAAACTTTAAGAAACGACAACTTGGGTTTCTTGCCAAACCACAGTTCATAAGGTGTCGTCTCAATGAATTTCAATGGTGCCCTATTTAACGTGAATGTAGCTATCTCTAAAGCATAACCCCAAAACGATAGTGGTAAATCAGTAAGAGACATCATAGATCGCACCATATCTAATAAAGTGCGGTTACGACGTTCAGACACACCATTATGTTGTGGTGTTCCAGGTGGCATGAGTTGCGAAACTATTCCGCATTGTTTCAAATGAAGACCAAACTCGTAACTCAAATATTATCCTCCACGATCAGATCGCAGAAACTTTATTTTCTTGTTACGATGATTTTCCACTTCAGTCTGAAATTCTTTGAACTTTTCAAATGTTTCAGACTTATGTTTCATCAAGTAGATATACCCATATCTGCTCAAATCATCTGTGAAGGTAAGAAAATAATGATACCCGCCGCGAGCATCAACACTCGTCGGACTGCATACATCAGTATGTATTATTTCCAACAAGTCTGTTGCTTGCTCCATCATTCCGGAGAACAGAGTCTTAGTCATCTTGCCCATGAGGCATGGTTCGCAAGCATCAAGTGATTCATAATCAAGTGATTCCAAAATCCCATCAGAATGGAGTTTCTTCATGCGCTTTACACCAATATGACCTAAACGGGAGTGCCACAAATAAGTTGCACTATCGTTATTAAACTTATATCTTTTGGCTTCAATATATGAACATGTGTATCACTACTATCAAGATTTAGTAAAAATAGACCATTCATCAAGGGTGCATAACCATAAAAGATATCATTCATATAAATAGAACAACCATGATTCTCTGATTTAAATGAATAACCGTCTCGCATCAAACAAGATCCAGATATAATGTTCTTGCTCAACGCTGGCACCAAATAATAATTATTCAGGTCTAAAACTAATCCCGATGGTAGATGTAGAGGTAGCGTGCCGAAGGCGATCGCATCGACTTTGGAACCATTTCCCACACGCATCATCACCTCGTCCTTAGCCAATCTTCACTTAATTCGTAGCCCCTGTTTCGAGTTGCGAATATTAGCAACAGAACCAGTATCAAATACCCAGGCACTACTGCGAGCATTAGTAAGGTACACATCAATAACATGCATATCAAATATACCTTTCACTTTGCCATGCTTCTTTTGCGCCAAATACTTGGGGCAGTCCCGCTTCCAGTGACCAGTCCCTTTGCAGTAGAAGCACTCATTCTCAGGCTTAGGTCCAGACTTGGGCTTCTTCACTTGAGCAGCAACTTGTTTACCGTTCTTCTTGAAGTTCCCCTTCTTCCCTTTATCCTTTTTCTTGAAACTAGTGGTCTTGTTGACCATCAACACTTGACGCTCCTTCTTGATTTCTACCCCCGCAACCTTTAGCATTGCGAAGAGCTCGGGAATCGTCTTATCCATCCCTTGCAGATTATAGTTCATCACGAAGCTCTTGTATCTTGGTGGCGGTGATTGAAGAACTCTGTCAATGACACTCTCAACTGGAAGATTAACTCCCAGCTGAGTCAAGTGATTATGGTACCCAGACATTCTGAGTATATGCTCACTGACAGAACTATTCTCCTCCATTTTGCAGTTGTAGAACTTATTGGAGACTTCATATCTCTCAATCCGGGCATTTGCTTGAAATATTAACTTCAACTCCTGGAACATCTCATATGCTCCATGACGTTCAAAACACCGTTGAAGTCCTGGTTCTAAGCCGTAAAGCATGGCACACTGAACTATCGGGTAGTCATCAGCTTTGCTCTGCCAGGTGTTCATAACATCTGATGTTGCTCCTGCAGCGGGTTTGGCACCTAGCGGTGCTTCCAGGACGTAATTCTTTTTATGCAGCAATGAGGATAATCCTCAAGTTACGGACCCAGTCCATGTAATTGCTACCATCATCTTTCAACTTTGCTTTCTCTAGGAACACATTAAAATTCAATGGAACAATAGCACGGGACATTTATCTACAACAACATAGACATGCAAAATACTATCAGGTACTAAGTTCATGATAAATTAAAGTTCAATTAATCATATTACTTAAGAACTCCCACTTAGATAGACATCCCTCTAATCATCTAAGTGATCACATGATCCATATCAACTAAACCATGTCCAATCATCACGTGAGATGGAGTAGTTTTCAATGGTGAACATCACTATGTTGATCATATCTACTATATGATTCACGCTCGACCTTTCAGTCTTAGTGTTCCGAGGCCATATCTGCATATGCTAGGCTCGTCAAGTTTAACCCGAGTATTCTGCGTGTGCAAAACTGGCTTGCTCCCGTTGTATGTGAACGTAGAGCTTATCACACCCGATCATCACGTGGTGTCTCGGCACGATGAACTGTAGCAATGGTGCATACTCAGGGAGAACACTTACACCTTAAAATTTAGTGAGAGATCATCTTATAATGCTACCACCGTACTAAGCAAAATAAGATGCATAAAGGATAAACATCACATGCAATCAATATAAGTGATATGATATGGCCATCATCATCTTGTGCCTTTGATCTCCATCTCCAAAGCACCGTCATGATCACCATCGTCACCAGCTTAACACCTTGATATCCATCGAAGCATCGTTGTCGTCTCGCCAACTATTGCTTCTACGACCATCGCTACCGCTTAGTGATAAAATAAAGCAATTACATGGTGATTGCATTTCATACAATAAAGAGACAACCATATGGCTCCTTCCAGTTGCCGATAACTGTGTTACAAAACATGATCGTCTCATACAACAATTTATATAATCACGTCTTGACCATATCATATCACAACATGCCCTGCAAAAACAAGTTAGACGTCCTCTACTTTGTTGTTGCAAGTTTTACGTGGCTGCTACGGGCTTAGCAAGAACCGTTCTTACCTACTCATCAAAAACCACAACGCGGTATAGTGATTGCTTTTTGATCTTCAGAAAGAACCATGTTCATTGAATCCGATTCAACTAAAGTAGGAGAAACAGACACCCACTAGCCACCTGTGTGCGAAGCACGTCGGTAGAACCAGACTCGCGTAAGTGTACGTGTAATGTCGGTCTAAGCCGCTTCATCCAACAATACCGCTGAATCAAGAATCAACTAGTGACAGCAAGCAATATGTATATACCCATGCCCACAACTCATTTGTGTTCTACTCATGCATATAACATCTACGCATAAACCTGGCTCTGATATCACTATTGGGGAATGCAGTAATTTCAAAAAAAATCCTACGCACACACAAGATCCATCTAGGAGATGCATAGCAACGAGAGGAGGAGAGTATGTCTACGTACCCTCGTAGACCGAGAAGCGTTATGAAACGCGGATGATGTAGTCGAACGTCTTCGCGATCCAACCGATCAAGTAGCGAACGCACAACACCTCCGCGATCTGTACATGTTCAGCTCGGTGACGTCCCTCGTACTCTTGATCTAGCTGAGGCCGAGGGAGAGTTTCATCAGCACGACGGCGTGATGACAGTGATGATGAAGTTACCAACGCAGGGCTTCGCCTAAGCACTACAACGATATGACTGAGGTGGAATTCTATGGAGGGGGCACCGCACACGGCTAAACAATCAACTTGTGTGTCTATGGGGTGCCCCCCTCCCCCGTATATAAAGTAGTGGAGGAGGGGAGGGCCGGCCCTCTCATGGCGCACCCAAGGGGGGGATTCCTACTGCCAGTAGGAGTAGATTTCTCACCTTCCCTAGTTGGAGTAGGAGAAGAAGGAAGAGGAAGAGGGAGAGAAGGAAAGGGGGGGCGACCCCCCTCCCAATTCGGATTGGGCTTGGGGGGCGCGCCCCCACATTGGCCGCCTCCTCCTCTCTCCCACTAAGGCCAATAAGGCCCATTGACTCCCTGGGGGGTTCCAGTAACCTCCCGGTACTCCAGAAAATGCCCAAACTCATCTGGAACCATTCCGATGTCCAAACATAGCCTTCCAATATATCGATCTTTATGTCTCGACCATTTCAAGACTCCTCGTCAAGCCCGTGATCACATTCGGGACTCCGAACTACCTTCGGTACATCAAAACACATAAACTCATAATACCGATCGTCATCGAACATTAAGCGTGCGGACCCTACGGGTTCGAGAACTATGTAGACATGATCGAGACTCACTACCGGTCAATAACCAATAGCGGAACCTGGATGCTCATATTGGTTCGTACATATTCTACGAAGATCTTTATCGGTCAAACCGCATAACAACATACGTTGTTCCCTTTGTCATCGGTATGTTACTTGCCCGAGATTCGATCGTCGGTATCTCAATACCTAGTTCAATCTCATTACTGACAAGTCTCTTTACTCGTTCCGTAATGCAACATCCTGCAACTAACTCATTAGTGACATTGCTTGCAAGGCTTATAGTGATGTGCATTACCGAGAGGGCCCAGAGATACCTCTCTGACAATCGGAGTGACAAATCCTAATCTCGATCTATGACAACTCAACAAACACCATCGAAGACACCTATAGAGCATCTTTATAGTCACCCAGTTACTTGTGACGTTTGATAGCACACTAAGTGTTCCTACGATATTCGGGAGTTGCATAATCTCATAGTCATAGGAACATGCATAAGTCATGGAGAAAGCAATAGCAATAAACTAAACGATCATAGTGCTAAGCTAACGGATGGGTCAAGTCAATCACATCATTCTCTAATGATGTGATCCCATTCATCAAATGACAACTCATGTCTATGGTTAGGAAACTTAACCATCTTTGATTAACGAGCTAGTCAAGTAGAGGCATACTAGTGACACTCTGTTTGTCTATGTATTCACACATGTACTAAGTTTCCGGTTAATACAATTCTAGCATGAATAATAAACATTTATCATGATATAAGGAAATATAAATAACAACTTTATTATTTCCTCTAGGGCATATTTCCTTCAATGCCTACATGTGTTATTATGGGGGCCTCAAAGTCCAGAAATCTCTGGTCAAAAAGCACCATATTCCTTCCATGCTTGTTGCCATCTTCATGCTTGCTCATGCTCTAGTGCTTGTCTCTCTGGTCCATGCTAGGTCCTTGATTCCATAATAATACAAACCTATTTGATTTAGGTTGTGTCATATTCTCATGAGCTCTAGCGGAAGTTACCAGAAACTAATGTACCTAATTTTAAATTGATATGCGCAAGTTATCGAGATTTTTCTATTAACTCTGCAGGTGGAGTTGTGGAAGTTGTGTGTGCAACCATAGTAGGGACATCCTTATCACTCGTGTACGACGACGACCCTCATTTCACAAAGTTGATTTCTTTGAACCGTGTGCATGGAATCATGGACAGTTGCCCTTAACCAAGTGTGTGCTTTAAGTTCTCCATGGCAGACAGGTGGATTTTGGGTGCATAATTTACTTTTTCAACTATGTAAGATGATGCATCACACATAGTTCTCGCTAATGTGTATGAGTGTGTGGGTGTGGGTGGGTGGGTGGGGAGGAGTGATACATATCTGAACTAGTGTGGAAAAGACATGTCAAATATTTTGGTGGAATATCATGCAATAAATGCATATCTTATTATGCAGATTATGTTTCCTTGTTGAGAGCTAGTAGTAGGCAGTTATAAATTGACACTCCTGCATAATTAATGGGTGTGTACTAGATTGAAGGAAACAATGCACAATTAAAGAAACGTTTATTTTAGCATCATCTTCATTAATCTGAGGCAGCACTTATAGCATCTTGGAATCAAACATGCCTAGATTAGGCTACTGCAAGTGCGTACATCTATTAACACCGTTTATTAGTCCATGGTAGATATTTAGGAAAAACAATCCCAATATATTTCCTTTTAGTATGGTATCTTAGGGAGCTTCCATTTTATTGGGTTTCAAACCCGACTTTCCATTTTAACATTGTGGCCTATTTGCGGCATCAACTAACTCGATTAATTGTTTTTTATGCACACAAGAAAGAATTTTAGAAAAAGTTTAACACTCATACAAAGGGTTCGAATATGTTATCAACGAAACATAGCATCATATATTTTGGGCTACATGAATCAATCAACGAGCATAAATTATTTTGGCATAAATAATCTCAATGAAGTCATTCTAAATTGTATAATGTGTCGAACAATGCTGAAAACTTAGCAAGGCATAAGTGGATGGGTACAATTATCTGAGATTTTTTTACTAAGACAATATACTAAAGTTTTTATTGAAAGGTCAAATAAAGACAATAATTCTACATATTCTCAGAAAGACAAAACTATTCTATCCACTAGCTATGGTTCAAAACAATAGGGCAAATGTTATATTTCCACTTATGAAATTACGTAAATGTGAGCCAGAATAGGACCAACATCCAAACATGCAAAAGTACTAAACCATTTGAATAACTAAGGTGTTGTCTATTTGATCCAAACCTTCTATTTCTTCAAAATTGTAGGTAATACCATGAAAAAGGCGTCTCGAGTGGAACCTATGACAAGGCAAGAATATATTGCATACTTGGGAAGATATTAGCTGATATATATGTTCCTCGAATGAAATTGTGGCACCCAAACACACCTAATGGGAATATTATATTAATATCATGAAGCCACTAATAATTAATGTAGGAATAATGATGGAGTTTCTCATGGTTGGAATATGTTGTATATTGCAGGCAATGCCTTATATATATGCATTTTCTATTCTTAGAATTAGTGATTTAAAATGCATCTAAGGTAAAATTGTATATATATTATGTAGCTACCTGTGCAAACATATATTGACATTTTGAAATGATATTTTAGTAGGCACCATCTGTATTGTAAGTGGCATATAGGCTGGAATAGGGAGGTTGCCTCTCAGATATAACTCTCTCATCGGAGTGTAGCTTCCTAGGTATATACTGAACTAGTGAATATCCTTCAGACCAATTTAAGAATACATAGCGTTATGATCCATAATCCACTCGTGCTAACTACTAAAATTAACCAAAAGAATGTTGTTATTAACATTGCTTTGGAGATGTGGGGGGGTAGAGCTACTGGTGACAACATCAATGAAGTCTGTGATCCATGCTGGCACGAGTTACCACTAACGTGTCATCCTAGTAGTCGACGGTCGAGTGGAAAGGTGGACACTACGGAGGCATGTCTGTCGGCTAGGTGGACTGAGATGTTGGCAGAGTTTGAGGCCAGGGGAATGGAGTGCCCCCATTGAGTATTAAGGGCCATGGAGTGGAGAAGAGCATGATGGGAGGTGGGTGGCCCAAAAAGGGAAGAGGAGATGGGCATGAGGTGGCTTCAGAGACCATTATAAGGGTATGGAGATGAGTGGAAGGGATGGCGGTGAAAGCAAGCCAAAGGAAGTAATGGAAGAAGGGGGTAGACACAAATGAGGTGGTAGCAGAGAGCACTGCCCTCATGCCATGGAAGATGGGCGAGTGAGGTAGAGAGTTTAAGAAAAGGAGGGTGATTATTTTTATTGTTACACGAGATAAGTGTTGCATTCCGAGTAATATAATATATCTCTCGGTGAGTGTCTCCCCCTCTCCCGATTACATCTCGTCATCGGAATTTAGCCTATGCCGCAAGGCTAACTCCAATCTAAGTTGGACCTTCGAAGAGGACTTGTACTAAGATTGACCACGCATCCATGTAGGTGAGTGAAAGCATAAGTTTTTCTTCCTTTTAGCACCCAATATAAACTACAACCATATTAGCGCTTTGCAGCGTTATTTCCATTGTTGGGTTTACAATGTTGTTATTCGTTTGTGGGCTTTTTCTTTATGATGTCTTGGTAGGGGTGACCGCAGTGTGAGATTTAGCTATCAGAAGAATAGACATGGTCGAAAAGTCGACGCTTTCACAAGCAGACAATTGCCACCAGTTTTGGTCTAGTAAACGTGACTAGTTTCGCCCAACAAAGTCTATTTCCAAATGATATTGCTATACTTTGCATGTTTTACTTTGTTGCATGCCTTATCCTGATTCTTTGGTCTATGGCAATAACATCTTCTCAGCAAGCTGGTACGTGTGACACACACCAGCGGCAAGAGGGCAACACACCTATTTTTCTGACACATTGTTTTTGCATTTCCTCCGACCCTCAAGTTGCAACTCAATAATACAATTAAACGGGACTGATAATTTCCCCAATGAAGGTAAAAGTAATGTTTTGTCAATGACACTCGGGCCCACATCAAGCTGCCAACCCGGGGGCGAAGAGCTTCTTATTTAGAGGGATCTCGAAAACTGAAGGTATGTGCACGGTTATATGTGAACATCTTCTCAACGGTAGAATCATCCATGGTCCTTGTTGACACACTGTGCAAGATTTTTTTTTGGATATAGAGAATCATTCAACCATTGCATCAAGGTGATAAAAACCACAACGAGTGCGGAGCCAACCTTTGCATATTTAGATACCCACAATCCAACTCATCCAAAATACACTGCACAATAATATGACATCACCACATCCAAAATATTTAATGCCGGCATTTGCATATTTAGGATCATGTTGCAAGATGCTTGAATTTTGGACGAAGAAATCAATAACTGGCTCGAAACAAAGGAGATCAACGAGCACAACAACAGACTAGATTGATTTGTTTGTCTAACTTCATTCTATGTATGAATTGTTGAATTTTATTTTGGCATGTGCTAAATTATGGTTTATTTTGCCATGTTGAATTGTTGAATTTGAAATAAATTGTGCCATATGACCAATAGGCATGGCTTCGCATGAATATGACGGTTGTGTTTTTCCAAGACCAAGAGAACACTTAAGGGGCCAGCTGATGCTGGCCGCGGACCCGTCTGGACGTCTAGTGAAGCGGATTCACCCATTAGCATGAGAATTACCACTGATGCTATATACTAGTTACTGCTGCAAAGATTAATTAGTACTAAAAGAATTGAGTGTGCTTTTCTATGCTGTTGGTGTTGTTGGGTTTCTTGAAAAAATACTCTATTTCAAAATATAAGGTGTGTTATTTTTTGAAAATGCAAACCTTTTAAGTTTGATCAAATTTGTAGAGAAATATATCAAAATTCATAGTATCAAATCGGTGTATTTAGATTCATCATAAATTAATTTCTATACTTTTTTGTTTAATATTGTGGATGTCGATATTTTTGCTCTGAACTTGGTCATAGTTAAAGAAATTTAACTTTTTAAATAAGTAATACCACTTATATTTTGGAACCGATGGGATATATAGTTTGGCGGGTGGGAGATATGATAGAGTGTGTTTTATTTTCATTTATAATGCTTTGATTTGGTGGGCCTTTCGTGGTGTGATTATGTGGCATCTGCTAACCAACATAATATATATGTGTGTGTGTGTGTGCAGATATTTCTGCGTCGGTGGTTGCATATAGTATATTGGTGCTACAATATCACACGGTGGCGCTTATTTTCTAGGTAGTGGGGGGGTGCATGGGATTGATATGTTTTTATAGGCCGGTTGAAGCTGATTGATTTGAAAAATTGTTGGTCTGGTCAAAATCGTAAACCAAATTCAAAATTGAATATCTCAACTGAATTAAGAATTTCAAAATTAGGGAACATAGTGAATGAAAAGAATTGAATAAGAGATCCAGAAAAATTGTTGAATCGGTCAAAATCAAATGACACAATTCTAAATTGAGTATCTTAATTAATTGTAAGGCCTTATAAATAAAAAAACATAGCATATAGCGTATTGGTATGGTATAAAAGAATTGAATAAGAAAGCATTGAGAAATTGTTGACTCGGTCAAAATCGGGTGACCTAATTCTAATTAGAGACCTCAATTTAATATGGGATTTTAAAAACTAGAGAGTTTAGTGTTATAGGGATTATACAGGAGAAAATGCGTCAGCGACGAGAAGTACCCTGTCGGCTACGATGCAGGATACCGATATGGTACGGCCAGTGCTTTTCCAAGAACTGATTCCGACCAGCTCACCAAGCTGGTTTCTGAGGAACCGGTGCCGAGTCGCCTCAGCTTCAGAATGGCATCCACACAGCTCCTCTCACCACGCTTCAGAATAGCATCCACACGGCTCCTCTCATCACTTATCTGTTGGAGGAGAATCATGTCCAACTTGCTTTGCTTCTTCTACTTTTGACGGCCACATCATAATCGTCGACCTGGACCTGGCCTAGCTTATCAAATATATGCGGCGCGGTGAGGCCACGATCCGATGAAGGTGCAATCTTTGCTTTTCCTTCAACATTCTCACCCAGCAAAAGTTGAGAGGAAGAGATGCCGCGTCACAGTTGGTTCCTGTATGATGTTGCGGGAATCTGCTGCAAGTAAGAAAAATATTTCCTTCTACTTCTTCATTTTTCAGATGCATGACGCATGTACACACACTGCGGCGCCGGCACGCGCAGCGAAGGATGCAGATTCTAGGATAGAGATAAGCTTGTCCTTTGCATATCTGCCTTGATAGTTGTCACCTGGAATGAAAATGGGAATAATCACAATGAGAGAGAAAAAGGCATAGTGCTCTGTAGAGCAATCTCCAGACTCCAGAGCTCAAGAATTTTGTGATTCTTCGTCACTTCTTTGGCTCCTCGCCTTCCCAAGGGGTATTCTTGCTTGGCCCCTGCAAGTAGAATGCACAATTAGCTCTTCAGATCAAATCTTTGCTTCGACTACCCGTCATGATATTCTGAATCTACTAATTCCTCAACTCGGATCTTAAGGCCACTGGAGGTGCACTATTTCAGCAGTACTACTTTGGTAATTACGGTTTTTTAAGATGTTTAACACAGGACTGAATTAACACAGCTACAGCACAACCCTCCTCCCGCGACCCTTGCCTGCCGCCGCCACCCTCCTCCCAATTTCTCTCTCTCTCTCCTCGCCGCTCCCGGAGGCTGCTGCTAGACAAGGCCACGGTGCCCATGATGGGGCGGCGTGGATCTGATCCCCAGTGGTCTCATAGGCCACCGATGGTGTATCCTCCCTAGGGAGTTTGGTGGTGGTCATTGGACCAACGAGCACGATGGCCAGGGCGGAGTTCCCTGTTCAGGCGGCGGCGGCAGCGGTCCCCTCCATGGCCGGAGGGTCAGCGGGGATCGGTCTCCGGCGTGCTCTCAGGCGATGGTTGCTGGTGGCGATCGTGGATCTGATGCCAGTTCAGATCCATCGCGGTGTGGCCCTTGGCCGGCCGGCGGCACATAGAAGGGTCGGTGAGGGGCGGCTGCAGGTCATCCTCGACTGGCGTTCCGGCGGCTGCGTGCGTCTTCGGTTTGGAGGATTTTTGTACGAAAAACATAGGGACAAGGATTTTGTTGGAAAATTTTCTATATACGTATTTAGTTTGTAGGAAATGCGTACAGAAATTTTATAGAAATACTACTATTTTTCTGTGTTTTTAAAGGAAACTACACATTCACTCATAGCTTATTTTACGTGTAGAAACTAGACAAGTCAATTCTTTAGGATGACAAGTGTCATCCTATCAAATTCCTATACTACTTATAATTCCTACGTTTTGATTTCCTTCAAACCGAATGAGTCTTTAGAGTGTGGCTTTGCACGGATCCAATCAACTACGTAGTTGGGGTGGCACAATTGTCGGTGAAAATCATGCCAGACTTTAGTTATGGCGAATGATGATGGCATGACGTCGTTTTCTTGTCCAGGCATTGTTGTTGCAGTCTATGTGATATACGAGTTCAGAACACGTTATCAAATTTCTAGGTTAACGATAAAGGTCGTTAGAAACATGGCTTTAAATTGTTGTTGAATCATACTCCATTCCAAATATAGTGCGCCCGCGTTTTCTGAGATCCAGCTTTGACCATAAATTTAACCAACGAGACCAACTGCGGCGGGAGAAAAAAATTATATAATTGAAAACTTCTTTTGATTACGAATTCACTGATATAATTTTTGCTTCTGCCGCAATTGTTCTTGATAGTTAAATTTATGATCAAAATTGAAGCATAAAGCACTTCGTTATGAAATGGAGGGAGTATAATAAAGATGGTTGTGTATATTATTGAACAGGGAGGGGGCTTTCAATCTTTTTTTTTTCAAAAAGAAAAACACACCGCTACAGTTACATATGGGCTAACACCTCACGCACCTAAGGGCATGTACAACGGTGTACGGTCAGCTGTCTATAAGGGCTGACAGTTAGGATTTTAGATGATGTGAAGGAGAGAGAACGAGGTAAAAAGGGGAGGCCGTCGGTAAATCTGTAGACGGGCGCTTCGCTTGAAACTCGCTGGCTATCGACGCCTCTTTTGCCGTTGTATGGATGGGCGTCGGTAAATCTCCAACTGCCTTCTTTTCTGAAGCCATGGCGGGCCTGTCTTCTGTGCTCGTGAATCTTGGCTAGCGGCGGCGCCGTATATCTCACTGTCCTCGTGAATCACAGCCATATTTTTCGATTCTTCCCATCAAACTCAGCTGCCGCTGCTGCTTCTGTTCTTCCCGTGGAAAACGTCTTCAAATCTTCATCATGCAGACTCCGTCTATACTTGCTCCCATCAATGGTAGCTACATGCATTGATTCAGAATTTTGTTGCCCCGTAGCTTGATTGATGGAGGCTGAGTTTTAGTTGTAGGAGAGGAAATGAGTAGATTAGATGATTTTTACTGCATGCTGCTAAGAATTGGCAAAGAAAAACTATAACAATCAGAAGATTCAACACCGGAGGAAGAGTATAGTACGGAGGAAAGAAGACTAAGATTTATGCTGTGCCGAACAAGCAGCAAATCCGAGCAGAGACTACATGTAATTAGTGTTAATAAATAGTTATTTTAGTGCCCATCCAACGGCCACTTTGCTAGCAGACAGCGGAAAAGACACCCCATTGTAGGACGTGTCTATAGCTCTATCTTCATATGACGTGGACACAAATTACAGACAGCTGCCGTCTGAGCTAATGTACATGCCCTAAGAGGATCGTAGGCCATTTCCAATGGAATCCAAACACATTTCCATTTGCTCACGTGGACAAGCCGCACAATGATCAATAAAAGAATACTTCTTTAGTCAGACCCTTAAATTAACTTCATTTTTCTTGGGTCTCTGAAACCCCTTGACCTCACCGCATATGCGAGGCAGATTTAGCCTGTCCTGAACCATCTCAGCCCCACAAAACTCCACCCTCATCGCACCTCGGATCCTAAATCATAGATCACTCTCTTCTCACCGCCACACTTTGATCTCTATGTCCCTGTCCTCTCGGCTCCGGACCAGTCCCACGCCACCATGTTTGGTTTCAATCTAAATCAAGATTGGAGGCGGACCCCATTGACTATGATACGCTCACAAGAGAGACGAGCTCCGCACCCTCCGATGAAGAGCTGGACATCCCCATGACCCTCCGCCGGTCGCGGATGGAAATATAGGGCAGCTCATCAAGCTCCGTGCTCTCCTCGATGGCCTGGTGTGGCGAGTCTATCTTCGTGCCCGCCCGCCACGACTCGTCGAGCTCAATTGCACCCCCTCCCCTTTTGGCTCTGTGGGGCTTATATAGCTCCCGATCAACCCGTTGACACAGTGATAGGAGCCAATTTTGAGCCCTTTGAGCCTGCCGCAAAAGCCCCTAGCCAAAGGCTTGTGCATCTCGTCGCGCCAAGAATGTGAACTGGGTCGGATACAGATACTCTGTGCTGATTTGCCATGTTCTCAGAGTCAAAAGAGGAGCGATTGTTCCGGGTTTGTCCTATGTCGACCCTTGACCAGCAAGGAGGTGAACGCCTGCCATCGGCTCCAGAAGACTGCCAAGGCATTGAGGGAGGGCATTGAGGCATTGGAACGGCTCGTGGCCGAACAAGCCACCACTACCGCCAATATCCAACGCCTCGTTGTGGAGCAAGCATGCTGCCGCCAATTATGACCCCTACGTCGTCTTCACGATGTACTACCGCCGCCTTGAAGATGAAAGGGAAAGAGCAAGGCCAAGCGGTGTTGCATTTCGCTCTTTTCTATGATTTAGCATGATCTAGTAGTTGCAATATGAATTACTAGTTGTAGTACTATGTGCTAACTATGGACTATACCATATATGAACTTCCCCTATGCTATATATGAACTATTCTATGTCCTATCGTATGTTGATTTTATGGAATGTGGTATGTGTGATCTACGTGCATATGAATTTGCATGGATTTAGGGGCGGGCAAATGGGTGCCGACCCCCTCTGTCCGCAAACAAATGGTGTGCCATATTTGCTTAGCCTGATTGGAGATACCTTCATGCCATTATTAAAAGTGGGAGATCTAGCACTGTTATAATTTCATCAGAATAACTATCATAAGCGCCCTTAGTCGCCATAAAAGACCAGTCATGTTTCATTACCAGTTTATATGATGCTAACACATCATATCATCTGCATTTCAAAAGATTTTCATTACAATTCTGGACATAAGTAGGCATTTTTTGTGTATCTCATTCACTTTTACATTGTTACAAACTAATCAGTTTATTAGAGAAGGGCCATCACTAATGAGTGGGCTGCACCATTCGGAAAAATCTCTTGTCTTTTTCTTAGTCGAATATATTTTGTTTCACATGGTAGATAGAGGTACCTGTTGCGCGAGAGAGAAGACTGTGTTGCCTACATGAAGTTGTTACTCCGCTGAACCAGTAAACAAGTGTTGTTGTCACGCTGCGTCCACACATGCTTTTTGGCCTTTTTATATATTAAAATATAATAAATACATATATTATGCAAAAGTAATTTTGTAATTTTTTTAAAAAAATCATTGCACATTTAAAAAAAGATCATGTAGTGTAAAAAATGTACGCGGCATTTTTTACAATGTTATTTATTTTAAAAAGTGGCCATGCAATTCAAATGGAATGTTTGCTACCATTTTAAAAGAATGTACGTTACATTTCAAAATGTTCACACGTTCCCAAAAGGTGTTTGTGACATTTAAAAAATGTTTATACAATATAGAAAAAAGTTCATAAAGATTTAAAAAAAATTAGTATCATAAATCAAATTAACATGTATTTGAAAATATATTAATCATAAATTTGAAAATGTTAGTTATGTACATAAATTTTTTTCACAAGTATACAAAAAATGTACAATGTGTACTGAACAAAATAGGCATGAAAATATATGCTTGAAAATATGATAATCATGTATTTGAAATATGTTAAATGTGTAAAAAAATCAAAGAAAACTGGTGCAAAACAATGAAAAACCCAATAATAACTGTTCAAAACAGACATAGAAAACCGAAAAGTGAAAAATAAAAATGTGTATGGAAACACAAAAAAAAAGAAAGAGAAGAAATAACAATGAAAACTATAAATAAAACAGTATAAAAGTAAAATAAAATAAAAATAGTTAACAAAAATTAAAGAAACCGATGTAAATAGTAAGGAAAATATATAAAAAGGAAAAGAAAAGGACTAGTCCAGCAACCCAAACGAACGTGTTGAGAGAACCTGATTTATGGAGCGGCCCAATGCGCGGAGGCTAGAGGGGAGGCGTAATAGGAATCGGTACGTGTTTGTTTTCTCTACCTAATAATAATAATAATAATAATAATATAATTAATATTAATATTAATATTAATATTAATATTATAATTATAATTATAATTATAATTATAATTATAATTATAATTATAATTATAATTATAATTATAATTATAATTATAATTATAATATATTAAAAGGAGTTTCTCCAATTATTTTGGTTTATCATGGGACCAAGATTCTTTTTCGTCCGTCGGACCAGTCGTTTTTGGTTCGTCCCAATTTGTTTCTGGCAGAAAAATCGCATGACGCACAGAGCCGAGCCGCGATGGGCCGGCCCGTTAGCGGATGCTGTGCCAACAGCTCGGGCCAGTGAAATAAGTCGAAGAGAAAAAATAAGGCGCCACGAGGGATCGAACACAGGAGCTCACGCTGGACGCATCAAAATACTAGCCACTAGACTAAACAAGTTGTGTTCAAACTACAGCGCGACATATTAAATTAGTGAACAGCCGCGCCAGATACTAAGAGCAAATAATTTTTTTTTCTAAAAAGTAAATATATTTTAGAACGCGGATATTTGTGCAATTTTTTTAGCTCGAACAATTTTTTTTCGAAAAGGACAATTTTTATTTTTTTCTGAAACCTGAACATTTTTAAAATACCTTTTGTTCCCCGTGAAGGAAAAACGCCATTTGTTACCCACGAAAGAAAAACGTCTCAGGTGTCTCGCTTGGCCTCGGCTTGCATTGTGGTCCAGTGAAGCTTGCCCAAGGCAAGCTAGGCGATCAATATTTGTGTTTAGGCGAAGGTTGTTTTGTTTTTTATATAGTCCTAGCTTGGTTTCTTATAGATAATCCTTTCAGTTGATATACTTTTTTGAGTTTTTAGGTATGAAGGAGCTGACTTGGGAATCAATAATCCAAGGGTAAGGAGGGACGTGACAAAAAAATAAAGGAGGGAAGTTTAGTTGAGACAACTGCATGTCAAATGACGTGAGACCTCACAGAGGAATGAAATAACTAGGAGAGAGAAATAAATAAGAAAAGAATCTTCCATTGCGTCTTCACATACGACTGACTTCGCTTAGCCAAGTGACACCCGTCATAATGCATGAGGACTCCAGCTAAGGTTTCACTGTCTATTTAACACAAACTACTCAATTTACATGGTAATACAAACATATATTAGGATAGTGCTTTTCCCTATTATATTAGCCGGGTATAAAAACATCTTTGTTCAATGCTCTTGATCTCACTGGACACGAAGGGGGCTCAACAATCCAGCTATTGAATCTGGCCACTTGGTCAGTGGCAACTGGCACCGTGTAAGTGCATCTAGTGCCCCTTAGTGATTTTGGTGTATTGAAGACTTATAGGTTAAGGAACTAATGCGTTTCTGAGTGTACACAGGTCTATAAGTCTATGAGGAGTTTGATATTTACAGAAAGTCGACCCCTAAAAATGAAGTTCTTCGACTGAAGACTTTAAATCTCTGAAGACTTTCTGAAAACTTTAAAAGTGAAGAAATTGGTGTGACCTTGAAGACTTGGTATTCATTCGAGGAACATGAAGCGTGAAGACTTTTGTTTTCGTAGTTTTATTTTCTCTTTCTTGAGTCATAGGAAACACCGTACTGTTAAAGGGGGTCGAGGAAATACTAAGGAAAAATTTCCATGTGATGCTCAACTCAAAATCCTACACCTACCAATCCCTTCGAGTAAAGCCATTGGAAATCTCATACAGTTCAGTCAAATTTCGTCAGTGACAGAGACGAAGTTCTTCTGGTCTCTAAGGAATTTGTTCTGACTGAGGAGTTAGGAATTCGCCAGTGCGGATTGCCTACACGGTGAGGAACATGATAGCCCTGAGGATTTTGCTACTCAAAATTCCGACTGTTGCTGTGCTATGCGCCAGCTGTCCCAAAATATCTATCCACCTAACGATCATATCATTGAAGGGCATTTATGTCTTATCATGTCGGGCTGCTCCCTAGGCTATAAATAGCCGCCCCCTACAACCACTAGCTGGTTGGCTGCTCCGAGAGAAACTGACACTTGTCATTTGAGAGCAACTCATCCTCCAAGGACTTTGAGCGAAAATCATCAAGTGAGGAAAAACCCAAAACCCAAACACCTACAAACTCCAAGTGATTGAGCATCACTGAAGAGATTGATCCTGCGTGGATCCGACGCTTGTTACCTTTGAAGACTGTGCTTCTTCCAGACGGTTAGGCGTCATGGTCTAGAGCATCCAAGAGGAATTGTGGATCGCCGAGTGACCAAGTTTGTGAAGGTTCGGAAGTCACCTGAAGACTTACCACGAGTGATTGGATGAGGTCTGTGTGACCTTAGTTCAAGGAGAATACGGTGAGGACTGGGTGTCCTGAGCTGCGTGTTCAGGACTGGGTGTCCGGAACTGTGTGTCCTCGAGTTTAAATGCTCAGCCGCTCCAACCAGACGTACAACTAAGACAGTAGTTGGAACTGGTCTACCAAATCATTGTCTTCACCAAGGTTACTGGTTCTATTCCCTCAACTCATTCATTTCCACATAACTGTGTTGTGTGATTGTTCATATCTGTGTTTGAAGACTTTGACTGAAGACTTTCTCAATTTCCTCAGTTTAATTTCTTCAGTCTGTTTGTCTTCATCCCGTGTTACCCTGTGCTTACGCTTCCTGTACTCTGTGCCCGTCTTCATTTCATCATGATGACTATGCTTGTATTCTGTTATGTTTACTTTTGAGTACTTATTCCCCTGCTAGTAGTTCTTCGCTAAGGAATTTCCTCACCGGAAAATTCCTTAGTGAAGAATTTCATAAAAATCGCCTATTCACCCCTCTCTAGTCGATATAACGCACTTTCAATTGGTATCAGAGCAAGGTACTCCCTTGTTCTGTGTGATTTTGGTTTAACCGCCTGGAGTTTAGTTATGTCGACCGAAGGTATGATCAAGGTCTCTGCTGGGTGTCCTACCTTCGATGGGACGGACTACCCCTACTGGAAGAATAAGATGCGAATGCATCTTGAGGCAATTGATAACGATCTCTGGTATGTTGCGGAAAATGGTGTTCCCTCAGTCACACCTTCTCTGAATGCTGCTGATGTGAAGAGATTCAAGCAACTCGACTCTCAAGCGAAGAATATCATATGTGGCCATCTGAGCAAAGGACAGTATGGCAGAGTAAGTGCTTTGGAGACAGCGAAGCTTATCTGGGACAGGTTGTCCAAAGTGAATGAAGGAGTCTCAACACAGCGTGACTCTCGAGTTGATATTCTTCGCAATCTCTTCAATCGCTTCAAAAGACCCGACAATGAAAATGTTCAACAAACCTTCGATCGCCTCACTGACATCTCAAATGAGTTTCAAGCACTTGGTGCCACTGACATCACCGACCATGAGGTGGTGAAAAAATTGCTGAGATCGCTTGATTCCTCATTTGACACTCTGGCATTGATGATACAAGAATGTGTTGATTACAAGTCACTTGATCCTGCTGATATTCTCGAGAGGCTAAATACTCATGAGTTCCAACTTGCTGAAAAAAGAGTTCTCTATGGTTCGAGCTATGGCAGATCACGTGCACTGAAGGCCAAGGCGGTATCTGAGTCCGAAAATGAAGACTCTGGTAGCAGCATTGGTGATCCTGAAGAACTAAGCCATGATCTGGCTCTGCTCGTGAAGAAGTTCCAAAAGCTCTCAAGACGTGGTCGCCTTGGAAGACCCTCAAGGAGCAATGATTCCTCATCCAGTGACTACAAGAGGAGGCTCTATCACAAATGCAAGAAACCTGGACATTACAGTCAAGATTGTCCTCAGTGGGAAAAGGAATCAAAGAAGAAGAAATATAAGAATTACAGTTCTAATGATGCGAAGAGAAAGAAGAAATCCACAAAATCTTCATCATCAAAATCCTCAAAGCCTTCATATCACAAGAAGAGAAGCTCCAAGAAGGCCAGGGCATTCATTGGCAAGGAAATGGACTCTGAGGCTGAATCTGAAGAAAATGAGGAAGAGGAGACATCTGAGGAGTCCGAATCCGGAGTGGAGAGCCTAGCTCTCGCTACTGCATTCGTCAGCAAGTCTATCTTCAACACTGAAGAAAATGACCTCACCAACAAGGCTGATGAAGGTGATGATGACTACGCTCCCACCTATTGCTTCATGGCAAAGGGTGCCAAGGTACTCAAATATACCTCCTCTGAATCAAGTGAGAATGAATCTGATGAAAACCTTAAGCCCAGCTATTCTAAACTTGCTAAGATTGCTGTAAAACAACAAAGGGCTCTTGAAAAGGTTCAAAACATGCTAGACAAAAGTGATGATATGTTGGGTGAAGAAATGGATCGCACTGAAACTTTGACTGAAAATCTTCAGAGACTTCAGTCCAAGCTTGACAATCTTCAAAGTCATCATAACACTCTCTTATCGGATTATGAGAAGCTTTCTTATGAATTTCTTCAAAGAAATCAAGACCTTGAGAAGCTAAGAGTGAGTTATGAAGATCTTCAGAAGGAGCGCGATTCATTACTTGCTCAACAAATCAGCGCTTCTCAGGAAGAATTTGTTCCTCCATGCTTGAAGTGCATTGAACGTGAATCTGCTAATTCTTCACCTGAATGTTCAAATGCTGCTAATGTTTCAAATTCTTCACATGCCTCTGCTATCACTAACTCCTCATCTGAGGACATTGCTAGTATCACTGACGATGCAGGGCTGAAGGAATTGTACATGACTGGCATGTACAAAAGCCTCAAAGGGCATCAGACTCTTTGTGATGTGCTTAAAAAGCAGATCCTCAACAGGAACCCTAGGAAAGAGGGTATTGCCTTTGAGAGGAAACTCAATGCTGATGGTACATATTGAAGCCTGAGCAGTACCCCAAAACTACATGGGTTGCTGCAAAGGGACCTCCAGTTGATCCATCTAACTTATCTGGATTTGCATGTGAATCTCCTCGTTCTGATGATGAGTCATTTGACTCCAACTATAAACTGTTCAAAAATCAGAATGGTGAAGTATTTGCTATATATGTTAGCACTAACTGTAGGAACGGTTCCCCTATGAAGAAAATCTGGGTTCCCAAAAGATGCCTTGAAAATCTTCAGGTGAATGTCATCATGACGCCACCTGTGAAGAATAGGAACCCCAGATCAAATTCTTCACATGAACCAAATTCTTCATATGGATCCAAGTCCTCATACGGACCAAACTCCTCACATGGATCATATTCCTCAAAAGGATCAAAGTCCTCATATGAACATTATCGTGCTAACCCGTCTGTTTCGCAGGGAAGATCTAAGAATTATGGATATGTGCATTATTCTTCAAATCATTATGTCCATAAGTCCTCGAAGAATTTCTTTGCATACTCTTATGCTTACTCTAACCCCTCTTATGTGAAATGAAATGGACTGGCTTCTATGCCATCCTTCTCGTATGGAGCTTGCAGAATGATGAACTCTTTGCCACCCCTTCAGATGTGGGTGGTGAAGAAAAAGAACTAATATCTTCTGCAAGGTCAGGTCTCCAGACGTACGTAATCGTCTAGAGAATTTGCTGGAGACCTGAGGATGCCTGATAGGACGCAGGCTAATCATGAAGAAATGAACTTTCATTTCTCACGTCCTCATATTGCTTTATGTGTTCTTTTTCTTGATGAAATTGATCTGATGAATTGATGTCATATTCTTCACTGATGAAGTATATGAGTTTGTAAGCTGCACTAATTCATCTGCAGGATGATCAACCCAAAGCCACTGAGTGGGTCCTCGATAGTGAATGTACAAATCACATGATTGGTGACAGGAATCTATTGATGGATGCTCCATTATATCCGTCACATCTGAAGCATATCATCTTTGCCGACAAAGGCAAAAGTCAGGTATTGGGTCTAGGTAAGGTTGCTATCACAAAGGATCGACACATGGACAAAGTCATGCTTGTTGAGTTCTTAGGATACAACCTTATGTCTGTCTCAATGCTTTTTGATCTTGATATGGTTGTTGTCTTTGGCAAGTACCATTGTGTTGTGGTTATGGAAGCTGACAATTCCAAAGTCTTCGAAGGCTTTAGGAGAGGAGACCTGTATATTGTTGATTTCTCTACAGGACCACAACCAGCCGTGTGTCTACTTGCAAAAGCTTCAGAAGGCTGGCTCTGGCATCGATGACTTGGTCATGCAGGCATGAGGAATTTGCACACGCTTGCGAAGAAGAAGCATGTCATTGGCATTGAGAATGCCAAATTCCTCAAGGATCACCTATGCGGAGCCTGTGAAGATGGGAAGATGACAAAGGCCAAGCATCCAGCAAAGACTATCATGACCACTACTCGCCCATTTGAATTTCTTCACATGGATCTCTTCGGTCCTAATCATTATTCTGCTGTTTCAAATGAAGCATCTCAATATGCCTTTGTTATTGTTGATGATTACTCTCGTTACACATGGGTACACCTTGTTACTTACAAACATGAAGTGCAGGAAGCCTTCAAACGATTTTCCTCGAGGGCTTCAACCAACTTTGGTGTGAAGATCAAGCACATCAGAAGTGACAATGGCACTGAGTTCAAGAATTCTGGTCTCGATGACTATCTTGATGAACTTGGTATTACTCATGAGTCATCTGCTCCTTATACTCCTCAAGAGAACGACTTCGTGGAGCGCAAGAACAAGACTCTTGCTGAGATGGCTCGCACTATGCTTGATGAATACAAAACGCCTCGTCGTTTCTAGACTGAGGCAATTGATACTGCGTGCCACATCATCAATAGAGTATATCTTCACAAATTCTTCAAGAAGACTGCCTATGAACTACTCACTGATAAGAAACCCAATGTAAGTTATTTCAAAGTCTTCGGTGCTAAATGTTGGATTAGAGATCCTCATCACAACTCAAAATTTGCACCGAAAGCACATGAAGGTTTTATGCTTGATTACGGAAAGGACTCACACACCTACAGCGTTTTCAACAACGTTCTTCACAAGGTTGTTGAAACTGTAGATGTGCGGTTCGATGAAACTAATGGCTCGCAAAGAGAGCACCTACCTACTGTGATAGATGAACCAGCACCTGAGGAAACTATCAAGTTCAAGACTACTGAGGATGTCATTCCTACTGAAGAATCTGCTGAAGAATTCATTCCAGAACATGAAGAACGTCGAGCTAATGCCCCTGAAGAAAATACCGAAGAAAATGGTGCTGAAGAGAATGCTGATCAAATTCTTCAACGGCAACCAGCTCATCCTCGCATTGCAAAAGAAGTGCAAGTTGAAAAGATCATCAATGACATCAAAGTGCCAGGTCCTCTCACATGCTCAAAAGCTTCACATTTATCTAACTTTTGTGGGCACTATGCTTTTGTCTCTATTACAGAGCCCACTAAGGTAGATGAAGCATTTCTGGAGCCTGAGTGGATTCAGGCCATGCAAGAAGAATTACATCAGTTCGAGCTCAACAATGTCTGAGAACTGGTCGAACGTCCAGATCCTTGCAAGCACAATATCATTGGCACAAAGTGGATCTACCGCAACAAGCAAGCTGAAAATGTCCTTCTGGTGAGGAATAAGGCACGTCTTGTAGCACAATGCTACACACATGTTGAAGGAATTAATTTTGATGAAACTTTTGCACCTGTTGCTAGACTTGAGGCTATTCACATATTACTTGCTTATGCTAACCATCATGATATCACTTTATATCAAATGGATGTGAAAAGTGAATTCCTCAATGGTAAGCTTGAGGAAGAAGTATATGTTGCTCAACCCCCAGGTTTGGAAGATCCAAAGAATCCTAATAGAGTCTTCAGACTCAAAAAGGCCCTCTATGGCCTCAAGCAGGCCCCACGGGCGTGGTATGATACCTTGAAGGAATTCTTCATGAAGAAAGGCTTCAAACCCGGTTCACTCGACCCTACTCTTTTCACTAAATCTTATGATGGTGAATTGTTTGTGTGCCAAATATATGTTGATGATATTATCTTTGGTTGTACTGACCAACGTTATAGTGATGAATTTGCCTATATGATGAGTGAAGAATATCAAATGTCTATGATGGGAGAGTTGAAATTCTTCTTAGGTCTTCAAATTCGTCAACAACGCAATGGTATATTCATATCCCAGGAGAAATACCTCAAGGATGTACTGAGGAAATTCGGCATGCAAGATTGCAAAGGCGTCAAAATTCCTATGCCCACAAATGGCCATCTGTGCACTGATGAAAACGGTATTGACTTCGATCATAAGGTATACCGCTCCATGATTGGCTCTTTATTATACCTATGTGCATCTAGGCCAGACATAATGCTTAGTGTTTGCATGTGTGCCCGATTTCAAGCTACACCGAAGGAATCACACCATAAGGCTGTGAAGCATATTCTTCGATATATAGCTCACACACCAACACTTGGATTATGGTACCCCAAGGGCTCGGCTTTTGATCTCATTGGATATTCTGACTCTGACTATGCTGGTGATCGTGTGGACCGCAAGTCAACATCTGGTACATGTCATTTCCTCAGACGATCTTTGGTCTGTTGGACCTCGAAGAAATAGAACTGCGTATCACTATCTACTGCTGAAGCTGAGTACATTGCCGCTGGTTCTTGCTGTGCTCAATTGCTATGGATGAAGCAAACTCTCAAGGACTACGGCGTCAACATGAAGAATGTGCCTCTCTTCTGTGATAATGAGAGTGCCATCAAGATTGCTCACAACCCAGTTCAACACTTGAAGACTAAGCACATTCAGATTCGTCATCATTTTCTTCGTGATGATGTGTTGAAGGGCGATATTTCTATTGAGTATGTGAAGACTGAAGAACAGCTAGCCGATATCTTCACAAAGCCCTTGGATGAGAAGAGATTTAGCAAGTTGCGGTGTGAGCTAAATATCCTAGAATCTTCGAATGTTCTTTGAAAAAGACACTCATCCTAACACTTATGCAAAATTGATGACTTAGATGTGCAACACATGAAGAAACCTTTTTCTTCAATCAATGAAGAATAACACTCTTGGTGTGAAGAAATTAACAAAGAATTTGATTCTCAGAACCCCACGATAATTGTACGAGGTGTCTGAAATCATCATTCTTATACGGTGGGTCACGCCACCACCAAAAATTGAAATTCCTCAATTCTTCATATTCTTCAACTTTGCACTGTCTTCACATTTTCCGTCGTTTTTCTTCATTGGCTATATATATATGAGTTTATGTCCTCTACAGTATTCACTTATTGCTAATTCTTCAAGTTGGTTTTTCTGCTAAGTGAATGTGATCGGACCCTTCCCCTCTATGCTATACTCAACCCAAACTATTCACAAATTCTTCATATGCGTTTTATTTGAAACTCGTTCAAAATCTTCACTGTGTCCTTGTCAGCTGAAGAAATTGCGAACGGAACTTTAAAACCTATCTTATCTAAATTTTCAGCTTTGCCGCTCAAACCGTTCCGCATCCCACGATACACTTATCCATTCACCCACGATCGCACATGATCTCCACCTCTCAGTACGTGGGTGACACACGTCAAGCGAATGAGAAGGGTCAGGGCCACGTTCGTCCAATTTCTTCGGGCGAACAGTTTTTCACCATGGCTATAAATACCCCTCCTTCCCTTCCTCACTTCTTTTACTCCGCTCGACCTCTCTCCAGCTCAAGCTTCTCAAACCCTAGCGCCGCCGCTACTTCATCGTCGCCGGTGAGGAAGAGCTTCACTGCCTCGACCTCGTCGCCGACATACTCGCGCCGACCGCGGAAATCTTCACTCCGCCGCCGCTGTAGCCGTCTTTCTCCGCCGAGTTAGGGCGTGGAAGATCTACACAGACGAACTTCACCTCTCCACTTTACTGTTCGTCGTGTTCTTCATCCAGGGTAATTAAAAGTTACTTTTAGTGCCCTCGTTGATTCGAATGATTATCTACAAAATCTTCAAAGGTGTTTTTCTTCATATCTTCACACACTAAACACCTCACAAGTCATCTGTTCTTGATTCGTTTCTCTAAGCATCATTTTCTTCAAGATTCCTCAGTTGTGTGGATCTTCAATCTATACAACTCTGGAACCTAAGACAAAGAACGCTTAGTGAAATTCTTCAAGACTCATCTGGTCAAATTCCTCAAACTTGTTCTTTTTGAAAAACCTTCTGAGAACGCATATGACCTCTCCAAATTCCTCGCAACTATACTCTATTCAAGGTACCCATGTCAGCTGCTGAATCACTAGGTTCTCATCAACTTAACTCATTTGCAGCATTCCTCGAAGAAAAGTTGCATACTTCTTCAGAGAATTCGTTTGTTCAAATTCCTCAACTGAAGAAAATGGCTGATGGTAAAAGGCCACAGAAAGGAGGAAAGAGGCCTGAGGTCAATACAACGTTTGAAATCCCTGATGAAATATATGCTGGTACTGCACACCTACTGAGGAAACTAAGAATGAGCGCAAGGTGCGCATTCAGAAGATAGAGAGGAGAGGGGCTAGAGAGTGAAGGGAGTACAGATATGTCACTCCCAAGTACATGAAGAAATTCTCACTCAATCCTCCATGCCCAAGACCTCCATTGGCACCTAGCCAAATAGCTGATCCCACCAGCCTCAAGCGTGGTGAGGACTATCGTGACGAATGGGCCAAGCGCCAAGCCAAGTTGGCTAAGCAAGCCAGAGAAGCAGTGAGGAAATTCAATGAAGACTCTGCTGCTGCTGTTGCCTCTGCTGAGGCCTCTGCTATCAAGCCGAAGAAGGCTATGTCAAAGAAGCCTGCACGCAAGCCAAGTGCTTCACCAACAGTGCCCTCAAGGCCAAGTTCCTCAGTAATGCCCTCACGGCCAGAATCCTCAAAGCCCTCACGGCCAATTCCTCATGTTGCTCCTGCTCCCTCAAAATCCTCAGCTCCTTCAAAGTCCTCGGCTGTTTCGACAAAGTCCTCAGCACATGTGCATCTTGCCTCGTGCCAAAGGATTGCAGGCATCTCAATTGCCTCAGGAGCTTCAGCTAGTTCCTCAGCTGCACCTAATTCCTCAACAGGACCCTCTCTCTACTGAAGACAAAGGCCACTGCTGGACGAGGTCCTCGCCCAAGTCCTCAGAAGAAGCAAGTTGCTTTCCAAGTGTCGTCTGAAGAAGACGAAGCTGATGATGATGAACTTGCAGAAATCATCAGAGATAGGCAAGTCAGGCCTGCTAGAGCCAAGGGAACAGATGTGCCACTGCTTTTGGATCCCAAGTTGATCCTCAAATACATTGATGTTTGGCACAAGGACCCCAACACTCCCATGCCTGATTTCAAGTTGACTCCCGGCCAAAGTCACATGCTGACCCATTTTATCCAAGAAGAAAAATGGAAATATGAGAAGGCCAAGAAGATCAAGAAAGCGCAGTACAAAAAGGAGCACTATCTGAAGAAAAACGTTGTCTCTATGACAACTGAAGAACTTGTCACTACTCAATCCGAGATCAAGAAACCCAGTGATAAATTTGACGCATACCATGTTGATTGGCTTGGAGCCAAGGTTCGTTTTGTGAAACTTGCGGATAACTTCACTTCCAATGTTGCTGCCCCAACGCAACAGGAAGTTCCTCAGGCTGAAGCATCCGCTCAGCCGACTAAAGAACATGCCAACACCACTGATGAAAATCAGGCTGCTGAAGAAAATATGAGTTCCAGGGCTGATGACTGCATTCCAGTCGCTGAAGAAATTGCCAGGGCATCCACTAGTGGTGCGCCCGAAGAAACTGAAGAAATCAGGGCAACTGCATCAGTTGTGCGTGAAGAAAATCAACCAAATTCCTCTGCTTCTCCTGCGCCAACACCAACTCCGATCCTTCCATCTGCATCAGATGTGAAGAAGACCAAGGCTGCAGAGCGTGCAACAGTGAAGAAAAGGAAAGCATCAGCTACTTCAGATTCTTCAGCTCCGAAGAAGATGAAGCCTTTGGCCAGTTCATTTGCTAATCCCATTGATGCTGTTCCAATCTCAACCATGCCATTAAAGGACCTTGTTCTTTTTGATGAAGAATATGAGATCCCTAGCGGATCTGATGAAGAAAATCATTCTGCTGCTTCGTCAGAGCAGATTGATGAAGAAATTGAAGTGGATATGATCCCTTCAACACCTATCATCTCCTCGCCCATGCCTCAGTTCACAGCTGAAGAGGCTGGCGTTGAAGAAATGGAAGATGAAGATGTGGACGTTGGCTGCTCCACACCTGTAATAAGTGATGAATTGTGGGAAAGTCAGCATCCAAACTCTCCAATGTTCACACCGTTGCAGCAAATACCTCAGTCCCCCGCACCAACTGTTCAAATGGGCTCTGAAGAAACTCACCCCACTTCATCTGTACATGAGGAAATTCCAGCCACTAGTGCTGAAGAAACTACTGCTGCTGAACATCTAAAGACGCAGACTGCCACTGAAGAGGAACCAGAAATTCCTTAGCCTGAAGAACCTGAGATTGCGATTCCTGAGGTCGTGATGCAACTCACTGACACTCCTCTGCCAAAGCCAAAGGATCCATTCTCACGCAAGCAAAAGTTCAAGGCTGATGATTTCTTCGACAAGCATGTATTCTTCGAAGACTACAACCCTTATAACTCTGCTCACATTAGGAAGAGGCGTTTCTGGATTGCTAGTCAAGCAAATTTCTATTCCTCAGTGCTGTTCAACAAAGAGAAAATTTTCTACCATGAGCATATTCCTCACGTGGATATGGAATCTCTGCCATGCTTCGCACCAGTCCTCAGTGTTCTTCACGATGCTGGACTGTTAAACTTTTGCTCTGACATCTGCGATTGGAATGAAGAACTGATTCTTCAATTCTATGCAACGCTGCACATCACAGGAGATTCTGAAGATGTGAATTCATGGGTGCTGGACTGGATGTCTGAAAACACTCACTAAACTGCACCAGCCTCTGAATTGCTTCATGCCTTACCACTCAGTCCTCCCCTTGAAGAAGCTCGTTGCATCTACAGTGAACCTGAGCTTACAAATCACTACATGCAGGTGCTGATGAAACCTTTGAAGCCAGGTCAGGCACCAAGAACCAAATTCCTCGTGAAGGAATTGCTTTATGTGCCCAGAACTGTCTATCGTATTCTTACGAGGACAATGAGTCCTATCAAAGGCCACGACTCATCTGATGAGGAAATTGTTGGCATCATGAAGAATCTGGTATTCAACATCGTTCATGGCATTCCTGTCAATTATCACGATTTCTTCATGAGGACTCTAGCAAATGTTGCACTGTCTCCGTTTGAGTTGAAGCCTTATGCACCTTGGATTATGAGATTCCTCAGGACAAGGTCTTCACTCAACTACAAAGCTGATTTTCAGAATCATCTCAGCTACTTGCCCCCGATTGAAGTCCTCAAGCAGACCTATTCCTCAGTTGATGAAAAGGGCAAGGCACCAGCTGTTATAGATGAAGGCATTCGTCCATTGGATGGACAGTTTCGCAAAGCTGCCTCTTATTCCACCAATGATGACTCTGCCACACATGACTCTGCCAATGCACCCAAGGCTACTCCTCAAGCCACTGCACCCAGTTCTGCTATTTCCATCAACATTCGTGCGCCAACTTTTAGTCTGTAACACTTGAGAAAGTTTATCCAAGTTCGGCCTTAAATAAAGCCGCGGTCTTCTTGGTTCATGAACCCGACTCGAAACTTATATCCATGGCTTGTCTTCACTGTTACCATTAAACTGGTGTATTCAATTATGGCAAGGCCGAGCATCTCGAGTACATGTGTTCTGCCAGAGCAAGGAATGCATTGCAGGAAAAATAATATGAGAACACAATGTATTTCCTATATCAAAATCTAGAAATACTTTCCTCCTTCACGTCAGTGTTGACCATGGTACTAGTACCTTTTATCCAAATATAGCAATCCAAATTTCCAAATTAGTCGACATCATGTTCAAAAAACCCCACCCTCCCGGATAGAAAAGACGATTCTAGGAACATACTATGCGCATTTTAAAATCCTGTGTTAGGATGAGAAGGAACAAGTGTGGAATCTCGCCGAGGGCGCAGAAACCTGTAGGGTCATCACACTTTGGGAACTGCAAATGAAACCAGTAGGAAGAAAAATGCATCAAAGGTGGCGGCTGCCATCCTAGGAGTACCCGCGACCAAGGGACTTGGATTTATCAGGGATGGATGAAGAATTTGTACCAGGTTCTCCATGAGAAAACCCTATGCAATCGCCGAGCGGGGGTTTTCTCTGAACAACCAGACAAGGGATAAGGGATTCAGGCCGAGTGAAATATTGCCGCTTCGTCCATCTAGCTTACTGCTAAAGCTGGAAAGGTGGGTTTTTTTTGTGATTTGATGGCTCATTGGGCATTAATGCGGCGCCATGACCGGGGTGTGTCTACCCTGCAGTTGTGCACTCTAATTTGGTGCATATGGCATGTGGACCCCGTTGCCGGATGCCCCACATATCAGCGCAAGGAAGTAGAAAGACAGGAGTAACTAGTTATTACACATAAATATATTTTTGACAGAGAGATATTCCCTCTATAAAGAAATATAAAGATCTTTTATATCACAACTTTATACATAAGAAAAATCAAGGGGAATATATATATATATATAACATATATAATTATAAAAAAATAGAGTTTTTTTTAACACAGGATAGACGAGTTGGTGATGATGGTGTGCCTGTCATCCTGCAATATAGGCCGTCCGATTTATATCTGACGGATGGGAAGGAAACTATGGCAATTTTGCAAAAAGATACCCACACACCTCTCCGCATTTGCAAATAAGGCCTTCCCTCGTTTATCCTTTTCTCTCACAAGATAAAATACTCATACAAATGCATCTTGATATTACGTGCAACACACGGGCATTATGGGGGTTTAGCTGAGAAATACTCAGACAGGCTGACGGTTCTGGACTTTGGGCCACAGGCCAGTGGGCCTGCATGTTTGGGGGCCCATGTGTTCTAGCTCAGCGCTTTTCATATTGCAAGCAGTCGGTACGGTGCAGGTTTTAGATGCTGTCGCAAGGCAAATACACAAAATTGAATAAAGCACAACAGCTGTTGGAATGAAATCAAATGACAGTTCCTAACAGCAATCAGAGTTGCAATTTCATCATTGATACTGTCATACTACTTATACACACAGGACACTTGTTTCACCATGCCGAGTATTACATCGAAATCTCTCGGCGGATAGATTAGTTCGGCAGTACTGAAGAATTTCAAAGTTGATTTGGACCAGCTCTCCTTGCCGAGAAAGTTCGATTTTGACATTATCCCCTATCGTAAGATATGATTTAGATTTGAACCTTGACCATCCTTTAGCATCAATCATCATGCGACCATCCTTTGTACTTATGGTATATTGAGCAGGTTCATTCACACCAAGGCTGCACATGGAAAGAGAAACTTGGCCGCTGTCGCCCGGATTGTTGAACGACTCCCTCGTTGCTCTAGGAGTTCTCTGTTTGCAAACAAGAAGACATACCCAAACAGTTAGATCAACACAGTGAATCATGTGAAACAACATGGAAATAAAAAAGAATGAAACACTTGGGTGGCCAATGCTTACCAAGAAGGTGGACATGTCGGATTTTGTAAGGACTTTGGTATATGAAGTGCGAACTGCATCCCAGTTTGTTGCTGGTGCAACTGCTCGTTTGGTTGCCGCTGCACGGGCTGGAGCAGATGCAAGTGCAAGTGTTGGTGTAGGTGCCGAAGCCGCTGCTGTTGCCGGAGATGGTGCTCCTTGTAGAGCTGGTGCCGGTGTCGATGCCCGATCCTCCGGTAGATCAGCCTGATCCACTGACGCGGTTGGTGCCCAGTCCTCAGCTGGATCAAACTAAGCTGCTGCCGCTGTCAGTGGTAGAGCAACTGCCGGTGCTCGATCCGTTGCTGAAGGTGTGGTACCGATGTGCGAGACAACAGCGATCGTGTCTGGTCTGCTATGATCAGCTTTCTAACTTGACTAGGCTTCGTGACTGTGATACAGTTTTTTTCTTCATTTCTTTTAAACGCGAGAAGGACTAATTGTGGCATTTTTGTTAAACCAAACTGCAGTTCATCATAGGGATTTAGCTTGTACTCAGACAACAGACTGATCCAATTTTTTTCCAGTAATATAAGTGATGGACAGTGCCTTCATTACTGACACGACATAAGAAGTGAAACCTGCAAAAATAGCCATCGTAGAGCAAACCAAACAGTTTATTCTGTGATGAATGTCACATGGCAAAACCCGCATCGTAAAGTTGCAGGAAAAGAAAGAAAACATGGCATTAAATCAATAAGATTTAGACAATAAATCAATAAGATTTACTTGATGTGACACGAGTGAATACTTACCAGGAAATCACTATGTTGAAGTACTAAACACAAGATTGATCGTCCAAGTACGGGTGGCATGCAGGGGCCCCGCCTACTCCCACAAGCAGGACAGTCAAAAGGTTGTGACAAATCGTATGGACCGAACATCCATGGGGCTGGAAATCCTGATGGGTGCGATAGACCCTGCAATGCATACAGATATTGGAGTGTAACCATATCAACCGTCCTCACAAAAAAGATGATCTGGATACTTCAAAATATACAGACTGAATTGAGTGGACATGCATTAACATAGACCGTTCTCAGGACTGACCACACACCAAAAGCGGCAGTACTAATAAACAATAGATGGTTCACAAACACAAATCAAGTACTGAACAATAGTACTTACTACAGACAAGCAAGGTTGCACTAATTAAACACTTCAGACTATTTCTTGCCACCGACCTATGGGATGAACCCCGCATAACTTACTAGGCCATGGACTTCGTGAGAGATGTCTAGATGCACCATCACCATCTTATCAACCTTGGAGAACCTAACAGAGTGGTCTTTCCACTCATAAACATGATCATGAAGACAGGCCGCATCAGATATGTTGGGAAGCTTTACAAGAACCACACCCTTCGTAATCGAAGGCACAACCAGGAAATTGTTGTGGTCAAGTACAGCCTCGAGAACACGCCTGACAACAATGCTACAGGAAAACACTAGTTCAGGACACGTGGCGACAAGGACACAACAGCTGGATAGTTTAGCAGTAGAACTCATCCTCAGGTCTTCCAGTTCACGCGACATGACTTTGAGAACTTCATCTCCACCGCGGACCTGGTTCTAATTCAAACAGAAACCATATTTTATTACTACCTCCATTTAGAAATATAAGATGACTTTCGATATTATACTCCATATATGACTACATATACGCACAGAAATGAGTGAACAAAGACACTAGAACATGTCTTCAAAGGCATGAGAGTAGAGGGATTACTTGCAATATCCATAACACAAGTTACTGAGGGAAATATACCCTCTTCAAAGGTAGCATTGATGTTCATAAAGTACTCCCTCCGTCCCAAAATTCTTGTCTTAGATTTGTCTAGATACGGATGTATCAAGTCACATTTTAGTATTAGATACATCTGTATCTAGACAAATCTAAGACAAGAAATTTGGGACAGAGGGATTAGTTGAAAGTAATCTATAAGAAATCAGTGTCAACCTCTCACATGTTTTGGTCAAAAGAGGAATTTAGAACCGTCATTTGGCACATAAAAATCATATGCAAGATCACCCAGAAAGTTGTACTACTAGTACTAGTACTGCGTGTTAGATGAAAAAACACGATCAAGATCGAGAAAAAGATCGCCAAGAAGAGATATTACCTGGACTTGCTTAATGAGGGATCCTGGAGAGGGGGGCTTGGACAGGGCGATGGCTTTGAGCTTGTCTGCGGTAGTCTCAGTGGGGTGCTTGCGCTTCCGTACCATGAGCCTCGACAGTTTTGGCTAGAGCCATAGACATCACTTCGGTCGGTGCTCCAGCGTCCATCAAGCAACTGTCAAATAGAAATAAAAGAAAAAAACCATAATCACAAACCGAAAAGAAGAAAAGAGAGGGAGTTATAGGATCAGTCTTGGGGTTGCAAGACCGGGCCTTGGCCAGAATCAACACCATTGATGCACTCACCTTTCCTTATTTGGGAGAGAAGAACAATGGAGAAGCAGGTCGGGGTTTTCTTGAAGAAATGAGGAACAAGATGAGGGAGAAGCGAGGGTTGGGTAGAGAGGAAGCTGAGAGAGAAGAGTGAAATGATGGTTGCTTCGTCCGTCCAACTTACTGCTGGAAAGGAGGGGGTTTTGTGATTTGACAGCTCATTGGGCATTATTGCGGCGCTTCGATCGGGGTAGTCTACCGTCACTCTACTACGAAGTAATTTAGTGCATGGATGGTGGACCCCGATGCTGGCTGTCCCACACGTCAGCGAAAGTGAGTAATTTAGTGCATGGCTGGAGGAGGATCCGCACGGTAGAGCGCGTCCACTGTTTTTTCCGAAGAAAAAAAATGATTACAGCAAGCGTCTCCACTCTTACGATGGAGGAGTGTGAAACACGGCAGCCACTTGAACATACACAGTGCTCCTACTACTAGGCATGTGCATTGGTTCATACGTCAGTACTACATAATCTTGTTGCTAGTGTAGTAAGATATGACGACAACAAATGATGTTGTGCGCATGTCAACTATATGAACAGTAATGTAGTAACATAGTACCGCTTTCTCGACTGTCCGGTCGAGAATGAACGGTGAGATCAATGTTAACAGAACTAGGTCTACAGCGCACGGAGAGTACGGTGCTACAGTACTCCACGAAACATGAACCATATGAAGCACAAATAGTGTTAGGCGGGGTGTATGAAGGGTGCACGGGATGGGAGCAAAAGTTCCCTTCTCGACCCACTTTTGGGTGTTTGGCAGAGTGCATGAAGGGTGCATGAGTCCACACTAGTAGGTTAACACAAATACACGAAGAGGAAACAACTACTCCGTCTAGGTGTGTAAGTCATCTTACGTTGTGCACTGCGACCAAGGTGGAGAGGAAAACAAGAAAACTTAATGTCTTTTTGCTAATTAATAGCATTGCATGCAATGAACTAACCACTGCATGTCATGTTTTTTAGTATCAAGTCATTAAAAGCATGCACGGCCCACGTCTCTTATTGGTTGATATGTCACAAAACAAGAAACAGGGAGGGAGTTAATGTGCCGTGCCTAAGTGTTTTGGGATTATTTGGTTTTCGTAAGGTGACTTACACACTATATTGAGATGAGAATGCAACCAAACACACCCACACACTTTGTGCTACAGTGACTGATTTGCACCATGTGAGTTTGATCCAACGGTCATGTTGCGCCGAGACATGGACATGCCCATGCAGAGGGCGCCTAAACACCACCGAAGTCCCTCTGCTTCTCGAGGCGCACGACATTGGTGATGCAGGGGGTGAAAACAGCTGAAAGGCAGTGCAATCTACGGGAAGATGGAGGGAGCCAGCCGAGGAGCGGGGAATCTTTTGGTTTTCACCATGGTAAAACACCAGTCGACGACTTCTCACATCAGGGAGCAGTGGGTTTTACAGGCGGAGTAGTCATGACTAATTGCTGCCGCGCCTGCCCCCGTCAATCAAAAAATTAAAAATCCTGCCGCACCTGCTCCCCTCAATCAAAAAATTAAAAATCCTGCCGCACTCAAACACCAGAGCAACGCCGCGGTGGATGTTTAAATTTACCCGCCGGCAAGTAGATAAAAAAGGGGTGAAAAAACAAATGTGGTGACGGCCTAACTAATCGGTCGAACTAGCCTAACTAGCTAGCCACCATGCTTCACTGATGTACTCGGCGGGAAAAGTGGTCTTTCGTGATTCGACTCATTTATTTACTTGCTTCGGCAAAAATGCGCGATAGGGTGTCCCACGTCAGGAAGAATATATGCGTGCACCACCCGGGAGGACCCCGAAACCACGCGGTAGGGTGTGCCATGTCTCGGCACGAAGGAAAAATGTGCGTGTAAAAATTTACTGTATCAGACGTAGTACCTATGGTTTGACCTCGGGACCCAGCCAGTCGGTCGAAAACACCCCACTAGCCACACAGCTTCATCATGCTAGGTGTGGTTAGCTCCGTCTGGACTAGCCACAATGTCTCTTGTTCTAAGCGATTCTTCTATTTTCCAAGCTTTTTTTATTTGTAATAACACCAAGGCAAGCTAGCGTCGCTCTTCGTATGTGCCCATGCAAAGGTTAGATGATGGAGAGAAGAGAGAGATCGCAGACCAGGGACCCACCAGTAAGTGAGTCAACGGTCATGCACGTGTAGACGAGGCACTCCCTCTACTCTACTCAACGTAATACTGTATAAAATCAAGTTATGGGACAAAGCCAACAACCGTTATTGTTTCAGGCGATCGACTTACGCTTTGTAGTCCAGGTTGCCAGTTCGAATCTCGTCTTTCATATTTGTTAGTTTTAGGTCCAAATTTTATTAATGACAAGTGGGACCCCCGTGTGTTGTTCCGATATTTCAGTGTAGGATGGTTTTTTTGAACAAACACTTTGCGCGATTAGACAAGTAACGACACAAGTTACACGTATTTTGCAAGTTTATGAACAAAAATGACAGCGGCATAGAATATCACATCCACCCCGCAGCTTAGATGCTATGGTGATATGAGTTTTTACACTGTTGGGAGTGAGATCCAATGGCTTGGGAGTAGTCTTTGTAATTATGTGCAATTTCCAAACTCTCCAAAGGTTTTTTTACAAATAAAACATTCAGGCCTCGTGTGTGCCGCTGCATCTTGGATCCAACGGCTCCTCGTTGCTCATATTAGGTGCTCCCCGTAGCTTAATTACCCGCTATAGTGATATGAGCATCTAGGTCGTATGATCATTGATCAGATGGCACATGCGTAGTACTTGTACTTTCTGCGCAATTCCCAAACTCTCTCAGCCGTATATTGCAAAAACATTCAAACCTCCTACTGTGGGCCGTTAGATCTCCGTGAACTCGTATCACCATAGAATCTACGGTGCGGGAGCACCTCATATTCTTTCGTGCGAGAAAACATAAGGTGCTCTCGCAGCTTGGATGCTACGGTGATACGAGCTTCGAGGTCGTTTGATCTGAGATCCAATGGCATCTGAGCAGTCTTTGTGCTTGTAAGCAGTGGCCGAACTCTTTGGGGGCTTTTCTACAAAAAACCATTCGAACCACCGAGGAGGCGTTGGTTCACAAATCCAACGGCTCCGAAGATCTTGTATCACCAAAGCATCTAAGGTGTGGTAGCACATGATGTTCTTACATACATGAGAATATGATGTCCTCCTTCATCTTAGATGCTACGGTGATACGAGCTTCGAGGTCGTTGGATATGGGATCCAAGCGCATCTGAGTAGTTTTTGTACAAATTGTGTGCAATTCTCAAACTCATCAAGGTTTCCTGTAAAAATATTAAGACATCATGTGAGCTGCTATATCTCAGATCTACAAGCTCTAAGCAACTCGTATCGGCATATAGCATAGAAGGTATGGGGGCAAATGATATTCTCCCGGGGAGGAGGGGTGGCGGGTGCACAACCAATAGGTGGTTGGGAGGGTGGGGACAAATATAATCTAAACAACCGTAAACAGAGCTTCACAATTTTATCTAAGGTGGAGGGGGTGACACCCGACAATCATAGCTCCGCCTAATTAAACACAACATTTGCATCTACTGTAGTACTAGACTTAATATTCATGTTTTAGTTTCATGTTCGTTTTAAATATTGAATTAAGGACCATGTATGTCTTATATTTTACTCCCTTCGTTCCTAAATATTAGTGTTTTTAGAGATTTCAAGTGGACTGGCACATACAGATGTATATAGACATATTTTAGAGTGTAGATTCAGTTAATTTGCTCCGTATGTAGTCGCTTGTTGAAATCTCTAAAAGACTAATATTTAGGAACAGAAGGAGTATTTTTGAATTCGTGTCATACATGCATGGTTTGGAAAAATAGATGCACTATACTTATTGGATTGTTGTTGTGTTCGTGTGTGGGTGTCTGTGTGTGTGTGTGTGGGGGGGTCATATTCTTGATACATACAAAGTTTTCTCACCTCCATATGTTCATCTTTTAAATTTGAATTTTCATTGAAAAACTTAGTAGGGATACCATGAAATGTGAAATCCACGTTGAGATCACTATATCACAAACTCACTCTAATTCAACAACTCGTCATAAATCAATTACCACGTTGAGATTAGTATTTGCAAGGAAAATACGGGCATTGTAATACACATAGATTCGTTCAGCAACTTAAAAGGTTCCTTTCATATTCTCGAATGGTAGGACCCAACGGCGTACCAGCCAGACCTTGGCTCGTGTTGATCCTAAAAAAAATAAAAAAAACCGGGCTCGTGTCCTTCTAATGGCGTGCGTGGTATGCACATTAGGCAACCCCAACCAGTCGAGCCTCCGCGCTTCGAGTCGAAATATCTGGCGGCCAGAATTCCAGCCCTAGGAAATTCCCCTCATGTCCCGGGTCCATAATGACTACCGATGAACAATGGAGGGATGCTTTAGTAACTAGACAACACTGTGTTAAAAAAAAGTAACTAGACAACGTTACCTACCGTGCCGAGCACGGTTCAATTCCCTCGGTCGCCGCTCGCCAAGGTCACCCGTCAACTGCATTGCCTACTACTACTACTACTACAGGATGAGCACAGAATTGAGCCCTTTTTTCCCGTTTGTTCGTGCCTAGTACTTGAGTTAATATATCAGCCAATGGACTGGTACGGAGGGATTATCCTTTTGCTCTGCTATATAACTTGTTTGATGTCTAACTAAGCAAAATGTTTGACCAAATCCTTTCTTAAGAAATACAACAGGACAGATGTATGGCTTGAAAATTTATTGCATGATGTAGGTTATGATATTGTTTCGAATCCTGGATCTTTAATTTCAGAAAATCCAAAAGTGACCATAAATTATTGAAACTGAGCATGGTCACGTGATATGGCACAAATATTACTTCGTAATTTTTTCTTCAATTTGAGACAAGCTGCTTATGACAAGTTGCACAAATGAAGAGCCAAGATATTTTGGAACAAAGACCTGTCACGTTAAGGCGAACGCTTTCACTATTGAAACCGTGGGCGTTTACGTGCTGCCACGAGTCCTGCTTCTCATCGGCAGGTGCCGTCCGAGCAAGCGTGTGAGTCAACGGGAGGCGTGTGAGCATACCGCTGCGCCGGCTGACAGGGAGGCATGCGAGCAGACCGTTGTGTAGGCTCACCGGGAGGCGAGCCCTTTGACCAGGCTCCGCCACCCACCTTCGTCCCAACTGCTCCCACTTTTAATGTCGTTGGCGCCGCAGTTTAAAATCAACCCTGCACTACCCGGTATCGCTACAATCTTCTCTCTTCCTCTCCGATTCTCCTGTCGTCTACCTCCAACCAGCCTGACCTAAACGTACGCCATGCCGCATCACGATGGTGTGCCCTTAGACTTCCAGTTTCCTAAGGAATACACCCAACCGGAGTCTCAAGAACATAAGGCGCTTTGGGATGAGCTTGAACTGGTCTTGCGGGAAGACACCGCGCCTGTCCTCGCTCCCATTCCGGCTCCCGTCACCCCGACTGCGCCAGCGCCCATCCCGTGGCATTGATGGGCTGGGAGCCGCACATTGTCACTGAGCTTGATGCCATGGGGTTCCACGAGGTCCCCGCCGACTTTCACGCGCCCGTGCACCTGCCAGCGCATGCGCCTGCGCGTGCACTGACGCGCACGCCCGTCCCAGCGCATGCGCCTGCGCGTGCACTGACGCGCACGCCCGTCCCAGCGCATGCGCCTGCGCGTGCACTGACGCGCACGCCCGTGCCAGCGCATGCGCCTACGCGTGCATTAACGTGCGTGCCCGTGCCGGTGGTCGTGCACACGAAAGTCTCCGCCGCGCCGTTGACAGCGCCTGTCCCCGCGCGGGTGCCAGTGCCCCCCTCAGCGGCATGGATGGCCACCGTCAACCGCTTCCTTGCACCAACGCCAGTCGCCTCCTCCCGCCAGTTGACTCGCTCCTGGAGACCGAAGTCCAGAACATTGTGGCCTTCCTTGAAGCTAGGGCCAATGTCCAGGAGTACACCAACAACGGCGCAAGACGCTGCCATCGCCTTCGGTCAGTGGCCCGACGACACACAGAGCACGGCAGAGGAGCCGCTTCCCACCGCAAGACGCCCCCGCCGCCGCCGCATAATCTAAATTTGCCATGAAAAACATTCGGATTGCCATGCTTAAAATCTGAACGTTTATCATTTCCGTTTATTTTAGATCGATCGTCATATAATTTAGAATTGGAGTCAGACTGAACGAAATCTATGGTTTGATCGATTGAATGTTCTGCTAGAGCCGTATGAAATTAAATATAAAACGTCAGCAAGCCACATGTATTCCTTGTCGTCCAACGACCTAGACTGCTTCAATGTCGAGCGCTCAACACATTTAGCGTGCAGTTAATTTTATGCCAAAAATAGTGCTAATCACATAATAACACGCAAATAATATCCAACTTAATATCCGCATGCACTTAATATACTTCCAAATTAACGTGCATTGCACGTACACACTGACTAGTGCTGCTAGCAGGTGAAACTGGTGCCGTAACTTATGAATTCGTCCAGATATGGTCAACGGCAACATCGCCCATGAGTTCTTCGTGTTTGCACGTGCGTCTAAACGCAGAAGGGGAGGAGAGAGAGAGCACACATGGAACCCACCAATAAGTGAAGGCGAATAGTACTAAAAATAATATTACATGTTATCAATTAAGTAGGCTATGGTAATATAAAAACATTATGTGAACAAAGGGAGGTACAACAAACATTGCCGTTCTACGTATGTTGCCTATTGACATGCGGCTTGAAGGCCCTGGTCGCATGTTAGATCCTCGTCCTTTATTTTTTAATTTGTATATGGGTCCAAATTTGTTTCATGACATGTGGGCCTCTCGGTGTGTAGTTTGTAGCACTTTAATTTGTGGGTCCAAATTTGTTCCATTCCAAGTGGACTATCGGTGTGTAGTTTTGTAGCTTATTTATAATAATTAAAGAGAACAACAGAGTTTTTTGCAATAATACCATGGTGCGATGTTGAAGGAGAGAAAGGACGTGCGAGAGAGCGATGACCGAGCCAGAGGGAAATCAACTAGGGGAGTTGCGGGGGTTGCAACGGTGTTTCGAGGAGTTGTGGGCCGAATGCTACTGAAATATAATCTAAACCAACCGGAATAAATGCCTACACAAATTAATCCAAGGTTGGAGTGCCCCTCGCAATGTAAATAGCTCCGGCTTTGTGAGGGATGGAGAGGTAGCTTCAATGTGTGGAAGATACGACGTGAGAAAGTGAGGTCAATCGAGAGACATATAGATAGAGAGACAAAGTGAGTGTGGTCCCACATTCATGGAACAAATATATCTGCTCTGGAGAGATATTGTCCGATTGAGCTTTTGGCAAGGGTGAGGGCTGTAAGATAGAGCTTGAGAGATGATCCAGTCACAGACGTGTAGATATATTTTGTGCATGGGAGGAAGCAAGGTCGATCGATCACATAGGGTCATCGTGCGATCGAAAGAGTGAGACGGGTTGGAGAGAGTGAGCTAGATAGACAATGTGCATGAGAGAGTATACAATATGAATAAGTCGAATTGGGCTCAAACATGGTGATATATCATTTTTGTCCGAGAAAGAGCGAGGTCAATCGAGACATATAAAGAGAGATAGAGAGAGAGAGAGGGAGAGAGAGAGGGAGAGAGAGAGAGAGAGCGAGCGTGGCCAGCCATGAGGTCGAAAGAGTGGGGGCGGCTTTGATGGACTGACCTAGATAGACAATCTGTGTGAGAGAGTATAGAGTGTGTCAATCGAGACCCGAATAGGTAGATATATCATTTGTGTGTGAAAGAAAACAAGGTTAAACGAGACTCAGATAAAGAGAGCGAGATTGAGCGAGTGTGGCCCGCCGTGCGGAAGAAAGAGTGAGACAGTCTCGAGGGAGTGACCTAGATAGACAACGTGCGTGCGTGCGCACGAGAGGTTGGGGGGCTAGATAGGCAATGCATGTATTTAGCGCGAGAGAGTGAGAGGGAGAGGGAGAGAGAGAAAGAGAGCTCAGCATGGGGTGCAATGGCGGGTGTGTGAGGTAAATACATTTCGTAACAGAGTGGAAAAAGGGGGTTGTGTAGTTGAGAGAGTTAGAGATCGAAACATGGAGAGAAAGAATGGATGTGTGTTGGAAACAGATAGCTTCCTAAGGTGGTTAGGAGAGGAAGATTGACCGATACAGGAAGTATGTAGCGTGTGTGCGGGGGGGGGGGGCTAAAAACAACATTTGAATGTAGATAGTATGAGACTTAATATCGATGTTTCAATTCGGTGTACATTGTAAGATTTGAACTGAGGACCATGCATATGGGTAATTATTTCGAATTCGTGCCATACTAGGTTTCGAAAAGTTGACATTGACTCGATTTGTTGTGCTATTTTGTAGATCATATGTTTGAATCCATCCAAAAGTTTTATCACTACCATGGTGTTCATCATATACATGTGAATTTGTATTAAAAAAGTAGCATGGATACAGTGAAATACGAAATCCAAATTAGAATTGGAGATCGTTATGTGACACATACTCTAATTCAAATAACTAATTATGTGACACACACTCTAATCCACGTTAGCGTGGATACCGTTTTGATTTTTTTTCAAATAACTCCTTACTAATTAATTTATAGTATCTCGTTTAGAATGACTAATTATTGCAAAGAAAACACGGGCATGGTAATACATACAGATTTGTTTGCATTCTCAAATGTAGGCGCACCAGGGTCGTGTCGTGGTGGTCGCGTGTGTCGGACGGACGCGTAGCACCCAGCCACCCACCCCAAAAAAAGGACGACGACAAAATAAGTTCGTGCTTCCACGTTTCGGATTGAAATATCTGGCGGCCCCAATTCCAGCCCTGAAAAATATCCCTTCTCCACCGTCCCCTTCTGCGTCCAGATTGCTCAAATCCCTAATTTTCCGCCAACCCAAGCAAAGTTCGAATCGCCCCTCGTCTCGTCTCTTTCCCCACCTCTGTGCCAGACGACGATGACGAAGACGATGGTCGCGCTTCACCACCGCACCGGAGCTACCTCATCTACGCCCTCGTCCACCGCACCGGGTGGTCCACCGACAACGTCGGCCACCGCAACCGACGTGCCTCACAGACACCGACTTCCACCGCATCAGGTGCACTTTATCGACGCCGTCTCCCAGCTCATCGGGGCTACTTCACCGAGCACATCATCGCGCCTCCGCCCCCTGAGGCTGCTGGGGCTTCACCAACGGTCTCGTCCACCGCATCATAGCGATCTGCTGCCACTCAAGATCTGCATCCGTGCACGGCCAGCCAACGCAAGCGCATTACCCTCAACGGCTCTGAAGTGACCCGCACTCTAGCTAGGCGAGCATGCCCAAACGCCGGCCTGAACTAGGTATCCACACATCACTCCCTTGTGCACTGTTCCGACGATGTTTGGATATCCTTTCACTGCTCTCTTAGCTTACACGCCTATCCAACTTTGACTTTAACTCTTATTTCTTCTGGAGATATCATCTGAAACAAGCAAATCCATTTTTTAGTGAAGCATGACGGCGCTACGGGATCTGGTACACATCCTGCACACCCATATAACCTTGTAAGTATCTGTCCTCTGGTACAACAGCAAGGTCAATTCCTCTTATTTGATCAGCCATTCGCAGTGTCAAAAATGCAGAGGGGGATGCAAGGAGCACAAGGCCTGCATATCCAAGCAAGTGGTAACATGGACTTGTAAATGGAACATCCCAAGCGCAAGAAGAGCTGCAGTGAGCCTGTACAACGAGCTAGCGTAAGTCCCTGCATTTCATTTAATTTGTACTGGCATTTGTGTATGATTTGTGTGCAGTTGCGGATCCACGAATTCAAGTTACCAGCGGCAAACATTTAAATTAAAAAATATGAAGGCACTTGCACTCCGGAAATCAACATAACTTGAGAAATGTGAAGCTACATGCACTTTGAAAACCAGCTAATGATCCAAAGTAGTTCGAATTATAAACACTAAATGATACAAGCACCAAAAAACACAAAATGCAACATGGTGTACAAGGACTACAAACATGGTATGTACCTGCTTGAATTATTCGTTCTCTGGCTGAAAATATCGAAGTGTAATTGCACCTATAACCAGTGCGCAAACTGCATATCAATATATCTATCCTGCACAAGTATGCCAATAGTTTCAAATAACAGATTAGAAAAGTATTTATGCTATGTTGTCATGATACGGGGACTTTCTGGTAGATGGCCTCGACGTTTACTCAAGCCATCAAAATGCACTATAATTTGCTTGTCATCAATGCCTGCAAATCTCTATGTCTCTCTCAACATAGCAGATCATCATTAGACACTAAATCCTTCAATGGGAGCTTGCAAAATGCTTGCATTAGATGCCTCATTAGACACTATATGTTCATCACGAGGAGCATGTAAAATGTTTGCATCAAATCCTTCATTAGCAGTCTGTTCATTAGACACTTCAGGCTCAAGAACAACATGAGCTTGGATGTTTGCACCGGAAACTTGATTAGATACATCATATTCAGTCAGTTCGGTATTGATTGCGGGAGTTATAAAATAACTAGAAATTGGTTTCATTTTCTCATAGATTCCCTACATACAAGCAGTTTTACAACACCGTCAGGTTTAACTATTGGCCAGAAACTGAAGAGTTGAATTAGATATAATCAGGGATGTGATGTACCTGCTCGTTGCGCATGCTACTCTTGCAAGCTGCGACTGTCCATTTGTGCAAGCTCAATGCCATGCCCGTGCTGCCGCCGCTGCCTCCCACGCAGGCTACACCTAGGGTTGGATCTTCATCTTCTTGTCCTTCCACTCGCTTGAAGCCCGGCGACCACCCTCCAACGAGAGCGTGAGGAAGTGCTGTGTCGGTCTGTCCAACGGCGGCTAGGTTAGGATCGAACCAGACTGGAGGCTGGAGCGGATGAACTAGGATTTTTCCTGCCATCGATCGATATGGGAGGCGCTCGTTTGGGCCGCGAGCCTGCTATAGGGCCTGCCTTGCACTTATGTTATTGGCCTATCCAAATTGAAGCATTTTTCTTCATTTTTTACATTGCCTGCTCGTGCATTGGGACGAACAAAACTAGCCTGGGCCAACCTGGATGACTCAAACTAGGTGCACACTTTCGAGCCACTCGAGGCCGCCTCCCATACCAGCCCGTATGGTGGCGTCGCCCCTTTTTGCGTGTATGATAGGGGTAGTGAAAAATATTCCAATGACGCTTTTGATTTACCCACAGAATGGTTGAATTGCTTGTTTCTATGAACCGAGTTCGCCAATAATGTGAAGGAGTAGATTGCTTAGATCTCGATATGCCAAAAGTAATCGCATGAAATTTAAAACATAAAAGAGGCTAGCCAACTCGCATGGAGAAGGCTCCCTCGATTGCAGCCTTCGTCGGCCGTCAGATCTGCCCCTCTGGCTCGCTGCACCATTGGATCTTTACTTGCAGTTAAATCGTTTTTCACTTCCCAGTCATTTTCCTTGCCCAATGACGAGTGGGCTCGTCTCAAGCTTGCATTGGCTGTCTCAGTAGCGGGTCATCCTCGGGCGGGTGAACCTTTCCTCGTGAGCCGCGCGTCCCGTGGCTGGGGCGAGGAGCCCATTGGACATAACCACACCAAACCCTAGCCCCCCGTCCACAGCCACCCGCTCCTTCTCACAGCCGCCGCACCATTCCTCCCTTCTGCCCCTCCTCCTTCCCGGATCCCCACCACGGCATCGACCTGCAGGCAAAGGGCGACAGCGGCGGCGCTCTAGGAGAGAGAAGATGAGAGGGAGAGAGAGGAGGGAGAAAGAGAGGAAGAGGAGAGGAGGCACGACGTCGGATGGGAGAGTGGCCAACCCGGCTCGCGTCGGCTGGGGCCGCACCCCTTCCCGAAGGGCGTCGATGATGGAGGGATATACCAGCGCCATCCAGGCTCTCGGCCGACGGACTCGCTGGGTCGCCGCCCCTCCCGTGCGGTGGGGACATCCACGACAGCGCGGGCGGGGACCGAGCGGCGGGGCCCGTGATGCGTTCCGGTCAAGGGATTGGTCGGGCCAGCGCAGGATCTTAGCCGCCGTCGATGGATTTCTCGCAGCTTGGCTACCTGTAGCTTTGGATCCGGTACGATCCCCATCTCTCTCTCTCTCTCTCTCTCTCCGAGACTCACCCACGCACTCACTCGCGCACTCTGTTTGTGCACGCGCGTGCCCGCGGTTCACTCCCCTGAACCCAAACCCTATGCTGAATCAGGCGAGCTCTCGTTGCCGGATCACTGGCCAATCATCGGGTTGGCGGCCACGTCAGTTCCGCACCGCTGCCAGCGACCGCCGTTCTGTTGCCTTGGATTCGGGTGTGGCGTTGGCTGGGAACCGTATGGTGTTTGTCTGACGTGCCGTCCGCATCGTGGGGGTTTGGTCGGTTGACTCTAGGTATGAGCAGCTCTTGAGCTTGATGGCTGGATGTGTGCACACATGTAATGGGGTATCATGGTCATGTTGCTTGGTGTGCAGAGGCAACCTCATTTTTGGACCAAAAAGAGGGGCGATGACGATGATGACTGGCTGAAACAATCATGTCTTGAGCAATCAAGACAACCTTGGCTTGTGGGACTAAACAAAGCTGAAAAAGTCGGTGTCACCGTTGGAGTTTCCCTTAGAGCCTACCCTTACCTTTGTTGTAGCCTGCTCAATTTTATTGCCGATGTTGGATGATCTGTGCCTTGGACGGTCGTTCTGATGAGTGATACTCTGGGACTAGGTCTATTTCAACACACACGAACCCATTGACCTCCCATGTTCCTGGGGAGCGTTGCATGTCGGAAAAGTTATGGTTTGTGTCACACAAAGTTCTGCATTGACATTTAGAAAGTAAGTGAAAAGCGATATGCCATTTTTTTGAGGCTATCTACAATCCCGTTAAAAGGAAACTCCTAAACACTGAAGGGCAATGGAACTCAATTTCTCGGTATCGCATTTTGATAAATTATATTAGTGGTATTTCTTGGATTTATATAAGAAAAACAAAGATAGCTACCTTTGTGTGAATTACAGTGCTAATGATCAGTTCTTTGTATCAGACATGAATGGACAGATTCAAGATTTCCTTTCACCTAGGCTTGGTTAGTTGGCCACTTCAATTCCCATTTTCTGTCATGTAATCTTGATGTCGATACTTCGACATTACATACATAATATGATGCATTATGTAGAAGTTACTAATGGTCAGAAATTTTCTGGATATGACGCTTGCTTACTCCTATTCACATTATGTAGAAGTTGCATAAGGCAGAACAAGAATAAGAACATTTGTCAGTTTTTTCATTTGCAGGTTTAGCAGCGGGCAATGCTCAAGACAGAGTTGGGCGCACATCATATATATACATATGTTGTCGTGTCTTAATAAATGGAGATGAGCAGAAGTAGAGATGAAATAGGCCGTTCTGTTGCTTCTGTGACCGGCGAGTGTTCATTGCATGCCTGTGTGTCGTTGTGCTCTGATCGGTTGTTTTTTGTGTATTTTCGCATGTTGCACGATCTCTGCTGTAGCTGTGTCGTTCGACTCATCAAGGTTTTCTTCTTTCCTTTCTACTACATGTGTGCGTGTTTTACTTTCAGTATCTTCTGTGTCATGCTGTCTACCTTGGTGATCTTTTAAATATCTGTATGTCGTGCTGATCGTGTAAATGTTCCCGATATGGTTGATGCTTCTTTATTTATGTTGGACTGTTCTATGAATTACCACCATGACACTTGTTGAAAATAGTGTTGTCGGGTGATAATCATTCTTGGCAGTGATTCTTGTTGTGGATGGGATATTGATGCAGATATACCACGAAGGGAAGATCTGCCTCACTATGCACTTCAGGGGCACATACACTAGCGATGGTACAGGATTGGCTTCCTGGTGGAATCAGGTGCGCGTCGTCCATGGTGGCCTGTCATGGGTGTTGGTGGGCGGCTGGAGGCGGCTGTAGCAGGTCAATTTATCTGACTACTGAAAATGAGCTTCAGAATATCTGTAGAATGTAGCCCACATCCAGCCAAATATCAATTATGATAAATCCACCATGTACCATGATCATTTGAACAGTCTTGCTTAAGTTTATGTTAGCCCTATATGCTAATTTGAGGAGATTGTTAACTTTAAGGTGCGAACATTTATAAAATGATAATTGTACTCTTTTTTGGGATTTTGTGATTCCTATGGAATTAAGAGGTCATCTATTGGCCTATCCCTATTTGTAATTTCAAATAGTTATTTTTTGGTGCACTTCTATTTTAGAAATGAATCAGTAGCCAATTATGCTTGATGTTTCAAGCAGAACTAGAATTGGTAAACAACTATCTGTGAAGCATATATGGAGGCGGGAGTCTGGTTTTTTTTTGCTATGTGCCTATTTGCTTAAGAAAATACTTGACTGGAGAGCAGATTCCAAATGGAGCTGCATTTTCATGCGTTGGGGGCAAAAGTAGAATAAATAGTAAATCTTGATCTTATGGAGTGATGATTTATATTCTTTGTGTGATGAGATAATACATAACCTAGGTGTTATTTAGCTTGCTGCTGTAGAACAACTAACTATCATGATGTGTAGTTTCTAAATATTGAGTCCTCGAGTTTTAGGGAATGGTGCGCTCTAATTTGGAAGTGGTATTTCCTAATGTATTCACACAGTTAGATATCATATTATATTTTTTTTCTCGTACTTGAAATTTCTGCCATGTAAAGCTAGGTTGTCTTTGATTTGTTGTTGTGTTAGGTATTGAACAGACTGGCTTGTTTGGCTAACCTTCCATTCCTTTTATTTTGCAGGCTCTAGAATCGCTAAGGTTGCTCCTTCTCTGTTCCTTTGGTCAAGGTTTGTCCTTGTCATTCTTTTCTAAGCACTGCACTTTTCTACCCTATTTGTTTACTGCTTATTGTCGTGTTAATTCCTCTGTTCCTGATTTTTCCAGGTGTCGTGTTTGTGTGTTTGTTTTTGTGGTGCTGCTTATATGTGTGACTACCGTATGATCGTATATATATGCTGAAAAGTAAAACGCTTTTTCCTTGGCACGATACATAATTTGTAATGAGATGGTAGTACATCGGTGTATTTATAGGAAAAAATTATAGTCGTATATATATATATATGCTGAAAAGAACATTCTTCTACTCTTTCTTGATGTATGCTATCGTATATTGCTTCTCTACTTGCTCAAAATCAAATTTTCATCTATGAAAAGGTAAGAAATTAAGGCCAGTGAGATGGTAGTAGATTGGCATGTTTACAGAAAAAACAAATAGCCATGCAAGTTTGAAAGAACATCTTTTTACTATTTCTTGCTATATGCATATTTCCCATCTTCTTCCTTCAGAATCAAATGTGTGTCTACTAAAGGATAAGAAATTAAGGCTGCAATTTAAGAATAGAATCAAATGTGCATCTACTAAAGGATAAGAAATTAAGGCTGCGATCTAAGAATACTTTTATTTGCCATTCTGAATTTCTATCACAACACAGATGAATGAGGAATGGATATAGGAGGCATGGCGCGTAGGGGTCAGCTAGGGCACGACGCAGGAGTCTGCCCATCTCCTCTCAAAGTTAGTTCTTGCTCTTCTTGTTCCTACTACCTCGCCTGCCAACTCTCTGATAGAGTATTTTATTTCTGCAATGTATTTTATTCTTTGAGGAAATTACAATTTTTTCATAGCTTCTTGGCATACTATGGATTGAATTCTTTGTGAGAACAAGCAAATGATGGTAGCAGTTCCTACAAGATACCAGACATGTAATATCTTGATAGAAGAGAAAATCTACATTTTATTCATGTGAAAATTTAGGGTGGATTTGTGTTTTTCAGAAATGAGGCAACCTTACATGTTGACAGTAAGGTTGATTACCAGTTTAAAAGCTTATGTTTCCAAAGTGTTTCCTGGGATACCCCCCACTCTCTCTCTTGATTGATATATCCATATATCATAGGGGAATGATAGTTACTTTTAACAGGGATTGGTGGTTCATCACAATTTTTCTAGCTTCTTTTGTTCTCCAAATGATATAGAAGGCAGTCGTCAAGTTGCATCATCTAATTTCTCCTGATTTTTGTAGGACCTACTATGATGCATATTTGAAAGAGTGCATCTATTGTTTCTGCTGAAAATTGATCTCTATTTGAAGGAGTGCATCTATTATGCATCTACACCAGAAGACAGTGTGCTGTTTTTTATTCCATGCTCCAAATATTTCATGTCCGATTCATAGACATCCTTGAATTGCTTAATGATGATGGCATGTTTGATGTTCATATTTTTGCCAGCCAAATAATAATAGGTGCACTTGATTGTTTGAGGAAATGCCAACTAAATCTACATTCAGTTAGAATTAGATTTTTGCACGTGTGTTCTTGATGCTTCATGTACGACCAGTTCTCTCGAATAATGAGTTACTGCCTCAATTTTACAATAGAGACAAATTTGTCAAAATTGTGTTTTTGTGAACATGCATAGGGCCTCTCAGTCTTTAACCCTGACTACAAAAATCCATTGATGGAAGCTGGGGAGGGCCGAGATGAACATCCGGCTCCCTGGGTCTAAGCCATCGAGATGGTAGAGACAGTCTTTAACCCTGACTATAAAAATCCGTTGATGGAAGCTGGGGAGGGCCGAGATGAACATCCGGCTCCCTGGGTCTAAGCCATCGAGATGGTAGAGAACCTGGGTCTAAGCCATCGAGATGGTAGAGACGATGTTTCCATGTCATCTACTCCAGCAGCCGGACAAGGCATATAAAAACCATGGTTCCTTGCTCCCCAGGCCGCAAAATGATCACAGTGATGTCTACGACCTCCTCCTTGATGTATTAATCTCAACCTCATGTTTGGGTTTCTTCCCTTTTCTCTTCTAATGATGTAACTTCTTTTACTAAGATAACACCATGTTTGTTGTAATGCCTTATTTGATGTAAGATCCCTTTTCTACTTTGAATGAGTTTACTGCATATATTTCTTATTTAATTTAGTTCATCATTCAGAGACGATGGAATATTTTTGTCCTTCACAGGTTAAATGAGCATTGCGTAAAAGTATGTCTAAGTTCTCTTTCTTCAAGTGCTTCAAGTAAATGAAATTGTTTATTTCAAATTTAATACCTTTTAATAATAATCATAATGAGAGAGGGGTATGCTTCTCTCTCTCTCTGGGCAAATGTTACTTTAGACAACATGTACTAAGAAATACAAACTCTGGAAATGTGTTTGAATCTCACAAAAAGAGTTCGTAGTTCTTATTCATACTTGAAACACGTGAGGCTCTGCAAATTAAACCATGTTTTTTTCAAGGCGCATATGGATTTAGCAGACCACAACTAAACCGACTGTATATACATGGCCTGTCCTTAGTAAAGGAAACTATTTTCATCGCGAACATGGCTTTATTTGAAGGTTCTTGCAGCATGAAACTACTTTCATCGACAACATGTATTCAGCAGGTCTCTACGCCATTTGGCGTAACGGGTCAACTAGTATATAGTAAAAGCCAGTGTGATGTGTGTGGCTACAACTAGTCTGACTACACATCCTCATATAACATATCAAGGACACACCATCTTACCAGATTAACCATTCGACTTACCAATGCAGTGTGGGAAGAAAGAAGTATTGGGACTGCGTATCCAAGCAATTGATGCCATGGACTCCTTCGTACAACCTTGTAAGTGAAAAAGAAGTTGCAGTGTGCCTGTACAAAGAACTAGCGTAAGTTCAGTTACCTACTTCTCGGAATTTTGGTTAGCCACTTATTGCAAAATTGTTCAATTACGTTGCTTGGCTTAATTTAGTTTGCTACTGATTACATAATGCCACAGCCTGTTAATCCTATTATAGACTGCACCTATCTATGTGTTTGATACTTACTGTTAAGAATTACCTGTTTGCCTGAACTTAAATAGCTACTTGTTTGTTTAACTGCTTTGCTGCTGCAACAACGGGTTACAATGATGTTAATAACTACTTTTCAGCATCGAATTGAAACTCTTTATTCCTTGGTTGTTTAACTGGTTTGCTGTTATAGCTCCCAGTTGAGATGTTTTGCTAACTTCAACTTTTCTGAATCCAATCAGAACTTTAATGGCAAAACAGGTTAGCCCAAAATCAAAGAGCAAGGTCCCCATGGACGTTGTATCATCCCACAACAGTGGCACCGGCCCAATCGTGCATTATGAATTGCCAACTGCTGATGCTCTAGAGGCTAAACTAGTGGTAGAAAGAGATTCTGCTTCTGCACTTAGGGATGAAGTTGACATGTTGAGGAAGCAAATAGCACAATCAGTAGCAGTAATCAAGACAACCATTAAATATTTGGTGGATTTCAAAACGAAGCAAGCTGAGACAGACCACATTGTTAAGGTCCTGAAGGAAAAAAAGGAAATTAAATTCCCACTTGGTAAATCATAGGTGAAATGTTCTTTCTATCGTTGAATAACCTTTGTATTGTTTGTTCATGTAATCAATCAAACCATTTGTTTTAGAGATCATGTAATAATTGTTTTTTGTTTTTTGTTTTGTAATTTTATTTGAGCACAAGTCCGTATTAATTGATAAGACTCAGAGACATTTCATTTTGATTGCTGTGCCAGACCTACAAATATGCCAATCGGGCTGAATGTGCATTCAGCAATAATAGTAGTATAGATGGACCATAAGTGGCATGCATCAGAAAGGGTCAAGAAGCTGTAGTAGCTTGGCTAAAAAAAGATGCTGTTGTAGCAAAGAAAAGTACAGCGGCCTGGCTTATGTATGTTAGTTGATATTATTGATCCATATACTCTATAAGTGTTTATATGTCTATTAGTTCTGTACATTCTTGGTTGATTCACTCGGTATTTGAATCTTGATACATCGGTTGTGTACATATCTAAATGGGAGTAAAAATTGTGTTGTGTGTGACATTTGAGTTGGACATGAAGTGTTCCAAATATTCGAATTCACCTTAAACTGGATTCTAGCTTCTGAATTTGAGTATCGGCATTTGTAAACCATATTCATATATGATAGCGGAATATATCTTTGTCGTCCTTTTGAAGATATATAAAAACACATAGAATGATTTATAAAGATTCGTATAGGAATACAAAATGGATTCGAATTTAGTTGCCATGGTAAACGTGGATGCTTATTGTCCCAAAATTCGAAAGAAGCGGCAAAATGTCCACTCCCACGTCGGCTGCCTGAAGCCAAGTGTTTGGGAGATGAAAATTACTGTCTACCCATTACACGGACAATCCATCGGCCTGATTTCCACTACTCTAAATAGGGGTAGGATAGTAACTTCAATAAGATGTGACATGATCGCCTCTGAGCCCATTCCGACACGGTGGGCGCCAAACATGGGCGGCAAAACACATTTGATTCAAGCTCGTCCGAAAGACCTCTGTTTCTCCCTCCATTTGCTCATTCATACGCGGTGGGCGGCAAAACAAACTCGACTCGGCCGAAATTGATATAGGCAAATATTTTCAATAGGGGCAGGTTTGTAACTTCACTCAGACATGACACAACCACCCTACCTGTCAGCCCCGTTCATACACCGTGGGCGCCAACCACCCTCTCCTCGCCCGAAATCGCTCTGGGCAAATATTGGCGAGATGTGAGATTACCGACGTATCCCCAACCGACGAGACGTCCAAATTTTAAACGGGGGCTAAGTTCGTAACTTTCCCATATTTCAGACAGGCGCGTCCCAAAAACATGGTTCCCCGTACCTCTCCCTCCATTTTCCCATTCATACACCGTCCGCTCTAGAACACCATCCCCACACCAGCCTTCGTCCGCCACCCCATCCATCGCCGCCGTCCTCCACCACATCCATCGCCGCCGTCCTCCACCACATCCATCGCCACCGTCCTCCACCATGCCGGAGCGCCTACCAAGACCGCGTTGTCCACTGCTAGAGATGGACATTTCTCATCCATGGCGACGGACCAAGAGCCTTGCATCACGTCCTCTCGCTTCATCGGCGTCGTCGTCCTCTTTGCCGGAGCCGCTCACACGACCTTCTCTTCCACCGCAAAGGGACTTATCCCCCGATGCACCCGTCTACCGTTGCAGATCTGCTTCAACGCCACTGACAGCCATCGCACCCCCGATGCCTACACGGCGCCGCAAGAGAGGTGGTACTTCATATCTCCTCAACTTTTTGATCTCAACCAGAAAATAGATCTTAACTTGGTTACTCTACTTTCTTTTCAGCTCTTAGAATTTAGTTCTTAGTTCGAAGCAAACAATGGCTGCTAAATATCATTTCTCTTGTTTCCCCCTTTTATGATCACTATACGATCAGAATACGTGCTTCGTGTCATAATAGCACTGCTCGACCCATCAAGCTAAACAAGCTTAGTTGTTCAAATACGAATATGATATTATTAAAACATATTCGTTTAATTGGTCAGCTAATGTTCCTAAATTAGTTTCGAAAATTCATGTTCGCCGCTCGGGTGTGTATCTCTACAGGGTGCCCACGGTGGGCCGGCCCACCCTGGGATTTTGGGTCGTCCCAGGCCCTGATTCCCCTCTACTCTGCTGCGCGCTTCCGATCTCTACTCGCGCCCAGCCGCCTGCCTCGCCGGCGACTTGCCGTCCCCGGACGACATGACTCTAGGAGAAGACGCCGGACTAACAGGAGGTCAGGAGCCGCTCGCCCAACAGCGTTACCGCTGCCTGGGCGCGCCGCCGTGCCTAACTTCCCAGTCCATTCAGGGCTCAGGCGTGCAGCACCCACTAAGCCAACCCGATTTATCCTGAGATAAGTCCTCAACACTCATCAGCCACTCCTCATCACCCATTTTCTAATCGATTTATTACTCATTATGCAGGACTGTCATTAGGGTTTGTTGTGTGCTCAGTGCTACCTACACTTAATGGTTCAGATGTATTTCGGTAATCTTTAGTACCTGTAAAGTTCACAGGGTTTTCAAAATTCCGTCTCTAGGAACAGACACTAGTCATTTTGGATTGTTCGTCATAGTGACATTGACCTAGATTACTACTGGAAGCCAGGTTTGTTGAAAATTTTACTTGTCTTTCTCACTCATTCGATATAATATCCAATTATTCACGTCGATTAGTTGCAAACAATAAGTGCTAGAAAAACTTCTTGATTCAGATTTTGGACGGTCTCTTACTGCAGTTACAATTCTGCATACTTGTCCTAGTGAGCTCACAAGTAAATGATTTATTCACTACATCTATGCTTGCCTTGTCATATTTGTTGTCAATATTCTTTTAGGGTGGACCACTGAGGGAGTGCTAGATTATGGGGTCTCCGGACAGTCGGACTATGTCCTTTGGCCAGACTGTTGGACTATGAAGATACGAGATTGAAGACTTCGTCCCATGTCCGGATGGGACTCTACTTGGCGTGGAAGGCAAGCTAGGAAATACGGATATGTATATCTCCTCCTTTGTAACCGACCTTATGTAACCCTAGCCCCCTCCGGTGCCTATATAAACCGGAGGGTTTTAGTCCGTAGGACAAGATACAATCATACCATATGCTAGCTTTTAGGGTTTAGCCTCTCTGATCTCGTGGTAGATCAACTCTTGTAATACTCCTATCATCAAGAACAATCAAGAAGGACGTAGGGTATTACCTCCATCAAGAGGGCCCGAACCTGGGTAAACATCGTGTCCCCTGCCTCCTATTACCATCCGCCTTAGACGCATAGTTCGGGACCCCCTACCCGAGATTCACCGGTTTTGACACTTACATTGGTGCTTTCATTGAGAGTTCCTCTGTGTCGTCATCATAAGGCTTGATGGCTCCTTCAATCATTGCTAGCGATGAGGTCCAGGGTGAGGCTTTCCTCCCCGGACAGATCTTCGTATTCAATGGCTTCGCAATGCGGGCCAATTCGCTTGGCCATCTGGAGCAGATCAAAAACTACGCCCCTGGCCATCAGGTCAGATTTGGAAACTTGAACTACACGGCCGACATCCGCGGAGACATGATCTTCAACGGATTCGGGCCCATGTCGGACGCGCTGTACAGTCGCAACGAGCATGACGTAACTCTATCGTCGGACAATGTTCGGGAGATCGCATCCGCAACTACTCCATCCATCAATCCGGAGCAAGTCGCACCATCCGAGAGCGGAGGGATGGACCCCGCCATGGAGGCCGCACTCTCAATGGCGTTAGAGCCGGATACTGACTTCACTCCTTACGAGAGCCGTGTCGCCGAACCACTGGATTCATCTCCGACCATGGACTCCGAGCCGCTCATATCTGTGCCCGTCGAATCCGACTGGCGCCGATCATGGAGTTCACCTCCGTGGATATCTTTCAGCACTCACCTTTCGGAGATGTGCTAAATTCATTAAGGTATCTCTCCCTGTCAGGGGAACCTTGGCCGAACTATGTCCGGCTAGAATGGGATGCGAACGACGAAGAAATTCGCTGCCCACCCACCACCCACTTAGTAGCCACTGTCGACGACTTAACCGACATGCTCGACTTCGACTCCGAAGACATCAACGGTATGGACGACGATGCAGGAGACAAACCAGAACCATCATCCACAGGACGCTGGACCGCTACTTCATCACATGACGTATACATGGTGGATGCACCCAGAGAGGGCAATGGCGAAGAGACAGCGGAGGATGCACCCTCCAAGCAACCCAAGCGCCGACGTCAACGGCGCCGCTCTAAGTCCCGCCATAGCAACAACAACAATAATAACAGTCCACGTGACTCTGGAAGAAACGACAACTGCACCACCCCGGTGGCAGAACACGATCAAGAAGCAAACTACACACATAGTACGGATCCGACGTCCGAACACGATGACGCCAAAGATAAGCCTCATAAATCCCCGTCTAGGGAAGAAAACAGTCCGGACGACGATGCACACATCATCCCGGAAACGCACTTGGAGCAAGAAAACCTCCGTAGAAGGCTTATTGCCACAGCGAGGAGCCTGAAGAAACAGAAGCAAAGGCTCAAGGTCGCACAAGATACGCTCAACAGCAAGTGGAACAAAGTAACGAAGTATGGTGGAAGTTACCATCAAAATAGCTATCCAAAGCACAAACTATTACCGGAATTCGACGATGAGGCCTCAGAGCCCATACAGCCGAAAGGTGATACGGCCAACCAGCCGGATCCACCACCCTGTGAACGCGATAGAGCGGCTAACAAAGTCACGCATAAGTCAACACACGATTCACGTGAGAACTTGCGTCAAAAATCCGGCATGACTAGATCTATCTATGGATCTAGGAAGCGCGCTACGAAACACAACCAACGCCGAATACTACAACCGTCCGAACACCATGGCGCATCCCAATACAGGGGTGCTGCACACCCCTTATGTTTCACTGATGAGGTGCTGGATCATGAATTACCAGAGGGATTCAAACCGGTGAACATAGAGGCGTACGACGGAACCATAGACCCTGGAGTCTGTATAGAGGACTTCATCCTCCATATTCATATGGCTCGTGGAGACGATCTCCATGCCATTAAATACTTGCCCCTCAAGCTTAAAGGGCCAGCTAGGCACTGGCTGAAAAGCCTCCTCGAAAACTCAATTGAAAGTTGGGAGGAGCTCGAGGATGCTTTCCGGGCCAATTTCCAAGGGACTTATGTCCGACCTCCGGATGCAGACGATTTAAGTCATATAATCCAACAGTCCGGAGAGTCCACCCGAAAGCTCTGGAACAGGTTCCTCACTAAGAAGAAACAAATCGTCGACTGTCCGGATGCCGAAGCCTTAGCAGCTTTTAAACACAGCGTCCGAGACGAATGGCTCGCCAGACACCTCGGTCAAGAAAAACCGAGAACAATGGCATCCCTAACAAGCCTCATGACCCGCTTTTGTGTGGGCGAGGACAGCTGGTTGGCCTGTAGCAGCACCAGCGACCCAAGCACATCCGAAGTCAGGGATGGCAATGGTAAACCACGACGCAACAAAAACAAGCGTCGAAATAAATAAGGTAGCCCAGATAACATGACGGTAAACGCCGGATTCAGGGGCTCCCGACCAGGTTAGCGGAAAAAGCCTTTCAAAGGCAGCAGAGAAGGACAATCTGGCCTAAACAAAATTCTAGACAAACTCTGTCAGATTCACAGCACCCAAGACAAACCTGCAAATCATACCCACAGAGAATGTTGGGTCTTCAAGGAGGCCGGTAAGCTAAACGCCGAATACAAAGGGGAAGAGATACCAAGCGAAGACGAGGATGAACCTCGCCAGCAAAACGCCGGAGGACAGAAAAAGTACCCACCAGAGGTTAAAACAGTAAACGTAATCCATGTGAAAAAGAGGAGAAGCAATCATGCACTCCGATGCACACGCGCCATAGAGCCCGTCACCCCTAGGTTCAACCACTGGTTGGCATGCTCGATCACTTTTGATCGTCGGGATCACGTTGCAAATATCCGGTGCGAAGGACTGACGGCCTTGGTTATAGACCCAATAGTAAATGGGTACCACTTCACACGGGTCCTCATGGACGGCGGCAGTGACCTAAATCTGATATATCAGGATACAGTCCGCAAAATGGGGATAGATCCGACACAAATAAGCCACAGTAATACTAACTTCAAGGGAGTAATACCAGGCCAAGAGGCCCGCTGTACGGGCTCTCTACCACTAGAGGTGGTATTCGGTTCTCCCGATAACTTCCGAAGTGAAATGTTAACTTTTCACATCGCTCCATTCCGAAGTGATTATCAAGCACTACTCGGAAGGGCGGCTTTCGCTCGTTTTAACAGAGTACCGCATTATGCTTTTCTCAAGCTCAAGATGCCCGGTCCACGTGGCATCATCACAGTTAGCGGAAATACCGAATGTTTTTTTACGTACGGAAGAGGATGCGGCGGCTCTAGCAGCCGCAAACTAAGACGACCTCACCAACCAGAAAAATGGCAGGTCGTTAAGACCACGGACACGGTTAGACAAACCCGACGTTCCATCATATATACATGAGATTGGTTTTCAAACCCTCATAAAATGACACCAGGGGCTTCCCGCGTGTAATCAGGGCCAGCCCGGCTCAACTTGGTTTCTCTTGAATTTCGATAGTTCATTGATAATAACCAACTCTTCTCTTTTTTGGCACGGCAACCTTCACCTAAGTTCTTTCCTTTTGCATATGACAATCGTGCTGCACCCATCCAGGACACGGCACAACGGAGACACAGGCGCAGACGTGTAGCAGGGACCCGCCCAAAGGTTTCTTTTTAGATTAAGACCCTGCATAAACCTTTTTTACTGTCTCTTGTTGCTTACATCCTACGGATACTCCACACAACCGAGAAGGATGCTGGCGTTATTGGCATGTGGCCACGCCAGGATTTTGCACGTACCTGGACACATGGGGTTTCTTATTAAGGGCATTGTTTAGCCTGGTATATGTTATAAAGACCGAACACCTTAGGGAGTGTCCGACGTCGCGAGTTTGGACCTATATGCATCAGCTCCGAATCATGTCTTTGGTCAAATGTTGGGTTTTCCCGGTTCCACGTTTTGGTACCTTACGTTCCGTTATATCGGCTAAGGTAGCACTGGGAGAACCACTGCGATTGTGCCCTGGTTCATCCGGATGAGCACCTCAGTAGAGAAAGCCGAAAACTGACTGTCATGATATAGCGAGAGACTGGTCAACCACTTGATGACTCATCAGAATCTTCGGGATTCCTCCACATTAACGAAGAGCCATTTCCCGGCCACGTACGTACGCGCCCCGTATTCGGAGGAGCGCAGAAGTACCAGGGGCTACATAGTAGCCCCACTGTCAAACTCCTATGGCTAAGTGAAAGTGTTAAAAAGCAATATAGTCCGATTTCCTAGTTCACTATGCTATCACCTCCTTAACGGTCCAAGATGTTGGATCAAGTGTGAATATGCATCTTTTGCGAACACCCCCGCATTATATGCGTGGGGGCGGAAGCCGACGACTGCAAACTTTCAGGTTATACACATATATACATAAACGGCCGCACAAGAGGCACCATAGTACTTTCAGGCAAAAGTATAAATACAGCCTTGACAATTCAATAAAACATTGTTTTTACAATGGGAATACATGTCACTTGAACATAACATTCTTCGAGCACTGAGCCTCTATCGAACGAGCGCCTTCAAGAACTTCTTCAAAGTAGTGCTCGGCGGCCGCTCGGCCTATGGACGAACCCTGTGTCGCAACAGTGGTGGCCTCCATCTCCGCCCAGTATGTCTTGACACGGGCAAAGGCCATCCGTGCACCCTCTATGCACGCCGATCTCTTTACAACATCGATGCGTGGCACAGCACCAAGGAATTGTTGCACTAAGCTAAAGTAGCTATTCGGCCTTGGCCCTCCCGGCCACAGGTGATCCACAACGGACCTCATGGAAAGTCCAGACAACCTATGGAGCTCGGCCCACTCGGCCAATCGCTCATTCAACAGCAGCGGCCGGACTGGAGCGTGGAACTATGACCAGACCAGCTTTTCCACTTCGGGACCTTTCTGATCCTTGAAGTACTCGACCACATCAGCAGCACTTGCAGCCAAATCCATGTACGCGTCCGCAGAACTCCATAGCCGGTCCAGAGGAGCATACTTCGGATCTCCGAACTTAGTCCGCAACAAGAAGGGATTCCCAGACACGATATCTGCAGCTTGGTTCAGCTCCTCCTTCGTCGCTCTAATTTTGGAGCGGCTTCCTTGGCAGCCACCCGGGCCTTCTCCAGGTCCGTCGCCTTCGCCCGGTTCTCTTCTTCAAGAAGCTGGTAATGGTCAGCGGCATCTTTTAACTCTATAGCCATCTTGGCTATTTTTTCCTTGCTCTCGCAATGCGCGGCCTGTTCGGCCCTTAATTCTTCGGCCGCCTTTAAAGCGGCCGCATTGCTACTCCTTGCTTGCTCCTTGGCTCGAGCAAGCTCCGCCCGAAGGGTCTCCACGATGGCAGCTCCATCTGTAGTCACAACACATTAAAGATACTGGCATCATGCTACTCTTATTATGTGACGACCACCAGAAAAATCACTCACCCTGTGCCTCATCAAGCCGCTTGTTGACAAGCACGATGTCGGCATCTGCTGCATCAGTTGCCGCTTTAGCTCGGCAAACCCATCAGTCCGGCTAGCCACCGGAGCTTCAGCCACCTGCACATAAAGGTGGTCTGGTTGTTACCTGGGACTATGATCCTCTGTTTGCCGCCGTTTTCGACGACAACCAGAGTCTCAGGGCCTACTATCTGCATAGGGCATATCTAACATATGCGGTACTGTTAAAAACATACACTAGTTCACGTACCTCGAAGCCTTTCACCAGACTCATAAAGGCTTCATGCAAACCGCTTTCAGCGGATGAAATCCTTTCAATTACCGTACCCATTAGCGTACGATGCGCTTCCGAGATGGCGGCTTGCCCCAGAAGATCCTTCAGCACGTCCGACCGCACACTGTACGAACCCTTGTTGTTGCTCTCCTTAGGAGCCGGATACTGGGGACTCCGGGCAGCCAAAGGGTTATCCTCTGGCCCTAGTGGATCTGGAGATACCCTTCGCGATGACACTTCAAGGTCGCCCGCTTCTTGAGCCGGGGTGTCCGGGGGAGGCGTTTCGCTCTCCATCATCTCCGGAAGAAGATCCCCCGAAGATGAGCTCTGTTGAGAAGCATTGCGATCCGGACTACAATTTATAAGCATCGGTTATTGTCTTCGGAAGTAAGGTAGGATGTTTTCACTATTAAGTACTTTTCGATCACTTATAGCTCGGTAGAGGGCTCATCCCCGCGCGGACATTGTGCGGCAAGAATACCCTCCGAGGTAGGACCCTCCGCCGGAGATTTCTTCTCCTGTTTGGAAACCTTAGTTTCCGGATCTTCAGAGGTAGTCCTCTTCCTTCCCCGAGGAGAGAGAATGTCAGATTCTTCCCCTTGGTTATCCTCCCTCGCGGAGGCGCTCATTCCCTCGGTTGGAATAAATAGCGAAGGAGGCCCGCTTTCGCCCTCTTTCCCCCCCTTCATCTTCCTTTGAGGGCACCAGATAAGGTGCTGGCTCAAGCATTTTTTCCAGCACCGGATTGTCCAAGCCCTCAGGAAGGGGGGCCGAACACCGGATCATCTTCGCCTTTGTTATCCAGTCGTGGTCAAAGAGCGATTCTTCAGAATGATGTCATGATAAATAAAAGGACAGTGTGTTCGGCCACGAGATTACTTACTTGGGCAGCGGGGCGGTTGCAGCTCAGGCCCACGTCCTCGGTGGTGTCTGGACACTCTATTTGAGGTCCGAAGAACGATTTGTACATCTCCTCGTGCGTCATGCCGAGGAAATGCTGAATAGTACGCAGTCCTTCCGGGTTCAATTCCCACATGCGGAGGGGCCGGTGTTTGCAAGGTTGGACTCGACGAACCAGCATAACTTGCATTACCATAACCATACTTAAATCTCCCTCGAAGAGATCTCGGATATGGCTCTACAGCATTGGCACGTCCTTGGCTGGACCCCAGCTCATCCCCCTACTGATCCATGACATCAGTTGTGGTGGGGGCCCGAGCAAAAGATAGGGGCAACTACCCACTTGGCACTTCGGGGAGCTGTGATGTAGAACCACTCCCGCTGCCACAATCCGGATACCTCTGGGAAGGAACCCTCTGGCCATGGAGCATCTGCGATTTTGCTTATCAAAGCACCTCCGCATGCTGCGTGCTGCCCCTCGATCATCTTCGGCTTCATATCGAAGGTCTTGAGCTACAGGCCGAAGTGAGGGGTAATGCGGAGGAAGGCCTCACATACGACAATAAAAGACGAGATGTGAAGAAGGGAATCCAGGGCCAGATCATGAAAATCCAGCCCATAATAGAACATAAGACCCCTAACAAAGGGATCCAGAGCGAGGCCTAGTCCTCGGAGGAAGTGGTAGATGAACACAACACTCTCATTGTGTTCAGGAGTAGGGATGACCTGCCCTCGGGCAGGCAGCCTGTGCGAAATTTTGGTGGTCAGATATCTGGCCTCTCTCAACTTCTTGATGTCCTCCTCTATGACGGAGGAAGGCATCCACCGACCGTGAAGGTTGGATCCAGACATAGTTGAAGGTCCGAAGAACCTGACCTAAGCTTTGGGTGTTAGAACTCGAGGCGGGGGAAGGATTCAATTGAACGCGGGAGGGAAAAAAGAAAAAGCCTTGTCCCCTTTATAAAGAGGGTGAATATCAGGCGTCCTCCTCATGGCCGTTTGAGACTTACCTAAGATCTAGGAGTCATACCAATAGGCACGGTTGGGTTACCCATGTCTGTATTGATGAGAATCCCGTGATAAGGGGAACACAATCTCTGCTTTGCCAAGACGTGTCGAGGAAACCGCCTCGCGTTATGTGCAGGGCTGGTTAAAGAAAAACGGTCCAAATAATGACCGGGCCGTGGCGTGATATCATGCTGTCAAAACGTGTCAGCAGATTAGATTTGTGGAAATATTATTCTCTCTACGGTGGTATGTGGAACTTATTTTGCAGGGTCGGACACTATTCTCATATTCAAACTCTTCCATGGTGTATTCGGAGGAGGAACCCCCCTTGCAATGCCGAAGACAATACTGCGCGCCGGACTCATCGTCATTGAAGCCTGGTTCAGGGGCTTGATGACCCACAAGTATAGAGGATCTATCTTAGTCCTTTCGATAAGTAAGAGTGTCGAACCCAACAAGGAGCAGAAGGAAATGATAAGCGGTTTCCAGCAAGGTATTCTCTGCAAGTATTGAAATCAGTGGTAACAGATAGTTTTGTGATAGGATAATTTGTAACGAGCAACAAGTAACAAAAGTAAATAAAGTGCAGCAAGATGGCCCAATCCTTTTGTAGCAAAGGACAAGCCTGGACAAACTCTTATATGATGTAAAGCACTCCCGAGGACACATGGGAATATCGTCAAGCTAGTTTTCATCACGCTCATATGATTCGCGTTCGGTACTTTGATAATTTGGTATGTGGGTGGACCGGTGCTTGGGTGCTGCCCTTACTTGGACAAGCATCCCACTTATGATTAACCTCTATTGCAAGCATCCGCAAATACAACAAAATTATTAAGGCAAACCTAACCATAGCATGAAACATATGGATCCAAATCAGCCCCTTACGAAGCAACGCATAAACTAGGGTTTAAGCTTCTGTCACTCTAGCAACCCATCATCTACTTATTACTTCCCAATGCATTCCTCTAGGCCCAAACAATGATGAAGTGTCATGTAGTCGACGTTCACATAACACCACTAGAGGAGAGACAACATACATCTCATCAAAATATTGAACGAATACCAAATTCACATGACTACTAATAGCAAGACTTCTCCCATGTCCTCAAGAACAAAAGTAACTACTCACAAAGCATAAACATGTTCATAATCAGAGGGGTATTAATGTGCATATAGGATCTGAACATATGATCTTCCACCAATTAAACCTACTAGCATCAACTACAAGGAGTAATTAACACTACTAGCAACCTACTAGCACCAATCCCGGACTTGGAGACAAGAATTGGGTACAAGAGATGAACTAGGGTTTTGAGATGAGATGGTGCTGATGAAGATGTTGATGGATATTGCCCTCTCCCGATGAGAGGAGCGTTGGTGATGACAATGGCGATGATTTCCCCCTTCGGGAGGGAAGTTTCCCCGGCAGAACAGCCCCGCCAGAACCCTAGATTGGTTCCGCCAAGGTTTCGCCTCGTGGCGGCGGAGTTTCGTCCGAGAAGATGGCTTATGATTATTTTCCCATCGAAAGAGTCCATATAGCAGAAGATGGTCACCGGAGGGCCACCAGGGGGCCCACGAGGTAGGGGGCGCGCCCAGGGGGTAGGGCGCGCCCCCACCCTCGTGGGCAGGGTGTGGCCCCCCTGGTGAAGTTCTTGCGCTCAATGTTTTTTATATATTTGGAAAACATCATCCGTGAAGTTTCAGGACTTTTGGAGCTGTGCAGAATAGGTCTCTAATATTTCCTCCTTTTCTAGCCAGAATCCCAACTGTCGGCATTCTCCCTCTTTATGTAAACCTTGTAAAATAAGAGAGAATAGGCATAAGTATTGTGACATAATGTGTAATAACAGCCCATAATGCAATAAATATTGATATAAAAGCATGATGCAAAATGGACGTATCAACTCCCCCAAGCTTAAACCTCGCTTGTCCTCAAGCGAAAAGCCGAAATCGAAAAATATATGCCCACATGTTTAGAGATGAAGGTGTCGATAAAAATAAAATACGGACATGAGGGCATCATGATCATTCTTAGAACAGCAACTTATATAATTCTTGTCATATGATATCTTATGCTAGAGTAATAATTCAATCACAATATCAAGTATGAATCGTAAACTTCATTGAAAACTAACAAACTATAATCTCAGTCATTGAGGCAATTGCAATTTATCATAACATAGGAAAGAGTCAATGTATAAGAGATTTTCAGCAAGTCCACATACTCAACTATCATATACTCTTTCACAATTGCCGACACTCACGCAATACTTATGGGTATGGAGTTTTAATCGGACACAGAGAAAGATAGGGGCTTATAGTTTTGCCTCCCAACGTTTTACCTCAAGGGTAATGTCAAAAGTAATAGTTCATGAAAACCCACATCCAATTAGTCATATATACCAGGATATTTCCAACATATTGTGCTTGCCAAAGGATAAAATGTAAAAAGGAAGGGTGAAGATCATCTTGACTCTTTTGCAGTATAGGAGATAAAAGTAAAAGATAGGCCCTTCGCAGACGGAAGCAGAGGTTGTCATGCGCTTTTATGGTTGGATGCACAAAATCCTAATGTGAAAGAACATCACTTTATATTGCCACTTGTGATATGGACCTTTATTATGCAGTCTGTCGCTTTTATTACTTCCATATCACACGATTGTATAAAGCTTATTTCTTCCACACCAATCAATCATACATTTTTAGAGAGCAATTTTTATTGCTTGCACCGATGACAACTTACTTGGCGGATCTTACTCAATCCATAGGTAGGTATGGTGGACTCTCATGGCAAAACTGGTTTAAGGGTATTTGGAAGCACAAGTAGTATCTCTACTTGGTGCAATGGATTTGGCTAGCATGAGTGAGAAAGGCAAGCTCAACATGTTGGAGGATCCAAGAAAATATAATTTATCTCAGATGTAAGAAAGCATAACCCATTACATTGTCTTCCTTGTCCAATGTCAACTCTTTAGCATGTCATATTTTAATGAGTGCTCACAATCATAAAAGATGTCCAAGATAGTATATTTATATGTGAAGACCTCTCTTTCTTTATTACTTCCTCTTAATTGCAACGATGACCAAAACTATGTTTGTTAACCCTCAATAACTTTTATTCATCATACTCTTTCTATGTGAGCTCATTACTATCCATAAGAGTCACATAATCTCTTTGTTTCTTTTTTATTTCTTTCTCTTTTCTTTTATTCAGTTAGGATCATGGCAAAATAATCAAGCCCTTGACTCAACACTAATCTTTATATATAGCTCACGGACTCGATTTCATAGAGGGGTAATAAAGCAAAACTCACAACTAGATCATACTAAGTACTTTTATTCTGCTAGATCAAGATATTACCAAAAGGATCAAACCAAGAAAAACGGTAAAGATAAAAGTGATGGTGATATGATACCGGGGCACTCCCCCAAGCTTGGCAGTTGCCAAGTGGAGTTCCCATACCCATGTGGTTATGTATCTCTTTTCGGGGATGGTGATGTGATGTTCTTGGCAATGATGCCCCTCAGGATACAATTCTCCTCCTCAAGCTTGTTGACTTGCTGCTTGAGGTCCATTATTTCCTTCCGGAGTTTTCCTATAACAGCCAAAGCTCCCTGCACCCAAGGGTGTTGCATAGCTGCGGGAGAACCAATGAGACTCTTTTTCATATTCTCATAAGAAAGAAATCTGACATTGGAAGGGATAACCGAGTTTGGAATAGCTGAGCTCTGCAGTTCTCCCATTGTGAATCGAGCTTGGAGGCGGGAAGTGACTTCTTGATCCTCCATGGCATCTATCCTCATCAAATCAGCCTCCATCTCTTCCTCCGTTGCTGGCCCAAAGTGGTCAGCATTGTTGTTTGCCCTTGGTTCTGATGCCGGATGAGACACCCGGCTCTCCCCGACTGACTCTTGAAAAGACATCTTGCTCTAATCTGCACTAGCAACAGCTCGAAACAAAAACAAGAGAATTTTGCGTGATAGTCAAAACCCCCAGGAGGTCATATAATGATTTTTTACAGACCAAAATACGTGTCCTATAAGAAAACAGAGTCGAGAGAGCACAGGAGGTGCCCACGAGGTAGGGGGCGCGCCCTCACCCTCGTGGGGCCCTCGTGTCCTTTCCGGACTGCTGCTTATTTTTCTATTTTTCTAAATATTCCAAAACGGAGAAATATTGCCTTAAAAACTGTTTTGGAGTCGGTTTACTTACCGTACCACATACCTATTCCTTTTCGGAGTCTGAAATGTTTCGGAAAGTGTCCTTTATGTACTCCTCCGGGGTTACGGTTTCAATAACATTGGTTTCAACATTTATGGGATTACCTGAGATATAGTGTTTGATTCTTTGACCGTTCACCACCTTCGGATTTGTGCCTTCGAAGTTGTTGATTTTTATGGCACCGAAATGATAGACCTCCCCGATAACGTAAGGTCCTTCCCATTTAGAGAGAAGTTTTCCTGCAAAAAATCTTAAACAATAGTTGTATAGAAATACATAATCACCTACATTAAACTCACACTTTTGTATTCTTTTATCACGCCACCTTTTAACTTTTTCTTTAAACAACTTGGCATTTTCGTAGGCTTGGGTTCTCCATTCATCAAGTGAGCTAATATCAAATAACCTCTTCTCACCGGCAAGTTTAAAATCATAATTAAGTTCTTTAATAGCCCAATAAGCCTTGTGTTCTAGTTCGAGAGGTAAGTGACATGCTTTTCCATAGACCATTTTATACGGAGACATACCCATAGGATTTTTATATGCAGTTCTATAGGCCCATAATGCATCATCAAGTTTCTTGGACCAATTTTTTCTGGACCTATTAACAGTCTTTTGCAAAATTAATTTGAGTTCTCTATTACTCAATTCTACTTGACCACTAGACTGAGGGTGATAAGGAGATGCAATTCTATGATTAACATCATATTTAGCAAGCATTTTACGGAAAGCACCATGAATAAAATGTGAACCACCATCAGTCATTAAATATCTAGGGACTCCAAACCTTGGAAAGATAACTTCTTTAAGCATTTTAAGAGAAGTGTTATGATCAACACTACTAGTTGGAATAGCTTCTACCCACTTAGTAACGTAATCAACAACAACTAAAATATGTGTATAACCGTTAGAGGAAGGAAAAGGTCCCATATAGTCAAAGCCCCAAACATCAAATGGTTCAATAACAAGTGAATAATTCATAGGCATTTCTTGACATCTACTAATATTACCAATTCTTTGACATTCATCACAAGATAAGACAAACTTATGGGCATCCTTGAAGAGAGTAGGCCAATAAAAACCAGATTGCAGTACCTTATGTGTAGTCCTATCTCCAGCAAGGTGTCCTCCATAAGCTTCGGAGTGACACTTGCATAGGATCTGTTCCTGTTCATGCTCAGGTACACAACGTCTAATAACACCATCTACTCCTTCTTTATAAAGATGTGGGTCATCCCAAAAGTAATGCCTCAAATCATAGAAGAACTTTTTCTTTTGCTGGTATGTGAAACTAGGTGGTATAAACTTAGCAACAATATAATTAGCATAGTCAGCATACCATGGAGCAGTATGAGAAGTATGTATGACATTTAATTACTCCTCAGGAAAGCTATCATCAATAGGTAGTGGGTCATCAAGCACATTTTCTAGCCTAGACAAGTTGTCTGCAACGGGGTTCTCAGCTCCTTTTCTATCAACAATATGTAAATCAAATTCTTGTAGCAAGAGAACCCATCTAATAAGTCTAGGTTTAGCATCTTTCTTTTCCATAAGATATTTAATAGTAGCATGATCAGTGTGAATAGTTACTTTAGAATCAACAATATAAGGTCTAAACTTATCACAGGCAAATACAACTGCTAAGAATTCTTTTTCAGTAGTAGCATAATTTCTTTGAGCATTGTCTAGAGTTTTACTAGCATATTGAATAACATTTAGTTTCTTATCAACTCTTTGTCCTAGAACAGCACCTACAGCATAATCACTAGCATCACACATAATTTCAAAGGGTAAATTCCAATCAGGTGGCTGAACAATAGGTGCAGAGATCAATGCTTTCTTAAGTATTTCAAATGCTTCTACACAATCATCATCAAAGACAAATGGTATATCTTTTTGTAATAAATTAGTTAGAGGCTGAGAGATTTTTGAGAAGTCCTTGAAGAACCTCCTATAAAAACCGGCATGACCAAGGAAACTTCTTATACCTTTGATGTCCTTGGGACATGGCATCTTTTCAATAGCATCAACCTTGGCTTTATCAACTTCAATACCTCTTTCAGAAACTTTATGCCCCAAGACAATACCTTCATTAACCATAAAGTGGAACTTTTCCCAATTCAAGACAAGATTAGTTTCTTCACATCTCTGCAAAACTCGATCAAGGTTGCTCAAGAAATCATCAAAAGAATATCCATAGACGGAAAAGTCGTCCATGAAAACCTCACAAATCTTTTCAGAAAAGTCAGATAATATAGCCATCATGCATCTTTGAAAGGTAGCAGGTGCATTACATAAACCAAAAGGCATACGTCTATAAGCAAAAGTACCAAAAGGGCATGTAAAAGTAGTCTTGATTGATCTTTGGCTGACACAGGTATTTGGGAGAAACCAGAATAACCATCTAGAAAGCAAAAATGTGTATGTTTGGATAATGTTTCTAGCATTTGATCGATAAAAGGTAAGGGGTAATGATCCTTTTTAGTAGCCTTATTTAATTTGCGGAAATCAATTACCATCCTATAACCAGTAATAATTCTTTGAGGAATCAATTCATCTTTATCATTAGGAAAAACAGTAATACCTCCCTTCTTAGGGACACAATGGATAGGACTTACCCACTTACTATCAGCAACGGGATAAATTATACCTGCCTCAAGGAGCTTTAGTATCTCCTTTCTTACCACTTCTTTCATTTTAGGATTCAGACAGCGTTGATGATCACGAACTGGTTTAGCATCTTCTTCCAAATTAATTTTATGTTGACATAGAGTGGGACTAATGCCCTTAAGATCATCAAGAGTATACCCAATAGCAGCACGGTGCTTCTTCAGAGTTTTCAATAATCTCTCTTCTTCCTGTTCTGAAAGGTTAGCACTAATAATAATAGGATATATCTTTTTCTCATCAAGATAAGCATATTTAAGATTGTCAGGTAATGGTTTAAGCTCAAACACGGGATCACCCTTGGGTGGAGGAGGATCCCCTAGGATTTCAATAGGTAAATTGTTTTTCAGAATAGGTTCCTATTTAAAGAATACTTCATCTAATTCCCTTCTTTCATTCATAAACATATCATTTTCATGGACTAGCAAATATTGTTCTAAAGGATCACTAGGAGGTACGCCAAAAGAAGCAAGACCAATAATTTCATCCTTATTAGATAATTCTTCTTCACAGTGTTGTCTACTAAATTTAGAAAAATTAAATTCATGAGTCATATCATCTAAACCGACAGTAACAACATCCCTTTTGCAATCTATGGTAGCATTAACAGTATTTAAGAAGGGTCTACCAAATATAATGGGACAAAAACTATCTTGCGGGGAACCAAGAACAAGAAAATCAGCAGGATATTTAGTTTTCCCACACAAGACTTCAACATCTCTAACAATTCCCATTGGTGAAATAGTATCTCTATTAGCAAGTTTAATTGTGACATCAATATCTTCTCACTCAGCGGGTGCAATGTCATGCATAATTTCTTTGTATAAGTCAATAGGTATTGCACTAGCACTAGCATCCATATCACACAAGCCATGATAACAATGATCTCCTATTTTAACAGAAATAACAGGCATGCCTACCATAGGTCTAGATTTATCTGTATCACGGGGTTTAGCAATTCTAGCTGTTTCATTACAGAAATAAATAACATGCCCATCTATATTATTAGACAAGAGATCTTTAACAATAGCAATATTAGGTTCAACTTTAACTTGCTCAGGAGGTGTATATGTTTTAATATTACTTTTGCGAACCACAGTTGAAGCTTTAGCATGATCCTTTATCCTAACAGGGAAAGGCGGTTTCTCAACATAAGAAGTAGGAACAATAGGATCATTATAAGTAATAGTCTTTTCTTCAACTTTAATAGGTGCAGCTACTTTTACTTCTATGGGAGGATGATATTTAAACCACTTCTCCTTGGGGAGATCAACATAGGCAGCAAAACATTCACAGAAAGAAGCTACTATCTCAGAGTCAAGTCCATATTTAGTGCTAAACTTATGAAAAATATCGGTATCCATAAAAGATTTAACACAATCAAAACTAGGTTTCATACCTGACTCCTTACCATTGTCGAGGTCCCAATCTTTGGAGTTGCGTTTAATTCTTTCCAATAAATCCCATTTGAATTCAATAGTCCTCATCATAAAAGAGCCAACACAAGAAGTATCAAGCATCCACAATCATCCACATATATTAGATGCTCATCAGGATGTTTTGTTCCATCTCCTAAAAAAGGATTAGCTAGCAGTTTTTCTACCATACCCAAAGGAATTTCAAAGCAAGCATTTTCATTTTCAGTAGGTTCAGTTGGTTGAGGAGCAACTCTTTGCTCTACTGGTCAAGGTGAAGATACCCCGAACAAGCCCCTCAGAGGATTACTTTCCATAGTAACAAGTGACAGTAAATTTTAGCACACTATATAAATTTTCCTTACCAAATTCCACCTACCAAAGGTGCTTCACTCCCCGGCAAAGGCGCCAAAAAAGAGTCTTGATGACCCACAAGTATAGGGGATCTATCGTAGTCCTTTCGATAAGTAAGAGTGTCGAACCCAACGAGGAGCAGAAGGAAATGATAAGCGGTTTCCAGCAAGGTATTCTCTGCAAGTACTGAAATAAGTGGTAACAGATAGTTTTGTGATATGATAGTTTGTAACGAGCAACAAGTAACAAAAGTAAATAAAGTGCAGCAAGATGGCCCAATCCTTTTGTAGCAAAGGACAAGCCTGGACAAACTCTTATATGATGTAAAGCACTCCCAAGGACACATGGGAATATCGTCAAGCTAGTTTTCATCACGCTCATATGATTCGCGTTCGGTACTTTGATAATTTGGTATGTGGGTGGACCGGTGCTTGGGTGCTGCCCTTACTTGGACAAGCATCCCACTTATGATTAACCTCTATAGCATCCGCAAATACAACAAAAGTATTAAGTTAAACCTAACCATAACACGAAACATATGGATCCAAATCAGCCCCTTACGAAGCAAGGCATAAACTAGGGTTTAAGCTTCTGTAACTCTAGCAACCCATCATCTACTTATTACTTCCCAATGCCTTCCTCTAGGCCCAAACAATGGTGAACTGTCATGTAGTCGACGTTCACATAACACCACTAGAGGAGAGACAAAATACATCTCATGAAAATATCGAACGAATACCAAATTCACATGACTACTAATAGCAAGACTTCTCCCATGTCCTCAGGAAGAAAAGTAACTACTCACAAAGTATAAACATGTTCATAATCATAGGGGTATTAATGTGCATATAGGATCTGAACATATGATCTTCCACCAATTAAACCAACTAGCATCAACTACAAGGAGTAATTAACACTACTAGCAACCTACTAGCACCAATCCCGGACTTGGAGACAAGAATTGGGTACAAGATATGAACTAGGGTTTTGAGATGAGATGGTGCTGATGAAGATGTTGATGGAGATTGCCCTCTCCCGATGAGAAGAGCGTTGGTGATGACGATGGCGATGATTTCCCCCTCCGGGAGGGAAGTTCCCCGGCAGAACAGCCCCGCCAGAACCCTAGATTGGTTCCGCCAAGGTTCCGCCTTGTGGCGGCGGAGTTTCGTCCGAGAAGATGGCTTATGATTATTTTCCCATCGAAAGAGTCCATATAGCAGAAGATGGTCACCGGAGGGCCACCAGGGGGGCCATGAGGTAGGGGGGCGTGCCCAGGGGGGGTAGGGCACGCCCCCACCCTCGTGGGCAGGGTGTGGCCCCCCTGGTGAAGTTCTTGCGCTCAATGTTTTTTATATATTTGGAAAACATCATCCGTGAAGTTTCAGGACTTTTGGAGCTGTGCATAATAGGTCTCTAATATTTGCTCCTTTTCCAGCCAGAATCCCAACTGCCGGCATTCTCCCTCTTTATGTAAACCTTGTAAAATAAGAGAGAATATGCATAAGTATTGTGACATAATGTGTAATAACAGCCCATAATGCAATAAATATTGATATAAAAGCATGATGCAAAATGGACGTATCAGGGCTACTGAGGGTGTCCTGGATTATGGGGTCTCCAGACAGCCGGACTATGTCCTTTGGCCGGACCGTTTTTTTAGGAACTGGGACAGTGGGAGAGGCTCCCACTGTCATATATTAATAATCATAGCACATTTACAGGAGTAGTTACATCATGTACATGTCTCACCCCATCTCACTTTGGAGTGGGGGTATAAAAGATCTATGAAGATACGAGATTGAAGACTTCGTCCCGTGTCCGGATGGGATTCTACTTGGCGTGGAAGGCAAGCTAGGCAATACGGATATGTATATCTCCTCCTTTGTAACCGACCTTGTGTAACCCTAGCCCCTCCGGTGCCTATATAATCCGGAGGGTTTTAGTCCGTAGGACAAGATACAATCATACCATAGGCTAGCTTTTAGGGTTTAGCCTCTCTGATCTCGTGGTAGATCAACTCTTGTAATACTCCTATCATCAAGAACAATCAAGCAGGACGTAGGGTATTACCTCCATCAAGAGGGCCCGAACCTGGGTAAACATCGTGTCCCCTGCCTCCTGTTACCATCCGCCTTAGACGCATAGTTCGGGACCCCCTACCCAAGATCCACCGGTTTTTACACCGACAACCACCCTGTTTCTAAATACTGCAACCGTAGACATGAGTGAATAGTATTTCTCTATGTGATCTCTTCCATCATGTGTGGGCAACGAACACTGCATTGTATAGAAAGAAAGTGTCATTTCGAGCTTTTACATAGGCTTCGATCTTTTACATGGAATACAATCTGCCTACTTGATTTGTGTCGCACTACCAACACTCCACCCTTGAATCTAAACATTATGCCACTCATAATTCCTTAGTTTATTTGTTCAAATACGAATTTCATATAATTCTAATGTTCCTACTTCAGTTTTGAAATGTGTGTCTGCCTATTATAGAGACATAAGGGGTTTGTATTTCTATGTGTGGTCTGGTCAGCATGGTTGGGGGTGAACTTTGCATATGCAGGGGTTTATAGGGAGACACTCTTCGAGTTGAATCCGCAATGCATTCCATTGATAATCTGACTACTTTTTATGTTTTCATGAATCTCAAATTCTGAACAGCATCATAATGATTATGAGCTTGCGGGCATGAAAAGAATAATGCAGAACAATGCTATGGCTGTCAAACTTGGCATTAAGGGACTGAAATCAAGTCTGGATGCAATGCAATGCAAACGCTCTCCACCTACAGATTCATGCTCAGAATACGATCCTAACAGTGATTCTGAGCTAGAGGGAGACCTAAGTCAATGTAGCTCCCTAGTGGAGGAGTCAGAGGAAGATGCCTTGTCTTATTCACCCATCAAGGTGCTTGCTCTAACTTTCCAAGGTTATATTTATCGCACATATCATGCAACTGATGCTTTGCATTGCTTCTACTTTGTTGAACTGCCATTAGATTAGTTTACACATCGTCTATGTGAATATGGCCTGCCTATCCATTTTTAGTACATATTCCATCTGTCATCATACCATATTTATCCATTCAAATGATGTTCTTGTGTATCAGGTGTTCAAAAGGAAGAGGGCGATTGCTGATCATGGAGGAGCACAAGCAAAGTATTTGGAAAATGTAGTGGCACCTGATAAATCAAATAGCCCATTAGGTGTAGTTGCAATATCACCTGACCCACAAAACACCCCAACTCTAGCAGACTCTAGCCCTACTACACTGGTCATTTCTGATGCCCCAACTCAGCAGACCCCAACTGCAGCAAACATTATGATTATGCCAGTTGACATAGCACCAGCTCTATGACGCAAAACCCCCATTCCAGCGAAGAGTGCACCAAATCCAGTTGCCAAATCCATTTTCGAACTAGAGAGAGCCCCAATTGCAGCAAATAGGACCCCTGTTCCATTTCTTTGCAGTTTAGAAGACACAGCTTATATTGTTGTCGGGAACTTTGTGCGCATCTTTCCTTCATGGAAAGATTATACCGCAGACACAGAACAATTTCCAGTCTTCCTCCACAACTTACACGTAAGTAATGTACTAATGTCATTCATGGTCATTACTGCATATGTTTCTACTGACAGAAGACACAAGATTTCGTTCTTTTAAATAGGAGAGGACCAAACTGTATTGTGAAGACGAGCAAGGGTTGGTTGTGCTTTTCAAGCACTCGTTGATGAAGTATTATTCCTACCTGAGGCAAGCGCACTTCGATGGCAAGCCTCTAAACAAAATTTCTGTAAAGTCCCCGGTGCTACATTTATCCGACGGTGACTGGAATAATCTTGTTACACATTGGTCTCGGCTGCAGCGTAAGGTACTATCTATGATATCACATCACAATTTGAACTACATTTCTGCATTTGCCTTAACGTCTCACTTGTACGAAAACTGTTAGCAAAAGAACATCCGTTCTCAAGGGACCACAGAATCTTGCAACTATACTGCACACTACATTGCTCTTGTGAGTACCTCTTGCCCTGTATGACCATACTTACTTTCATAGATGTTTGATTATGTAGCATCACTGCACATGTTAGCCTCGTTATTGTCCATTTAGTGGACATTATAAGATATGTATGGACTCTTACATAAATTTAGAATCAACCCAGTGCTGTTGAAGAGGTTTAGCTCTGCACTCCTCTTGTAAGGACTGAACGTCGTCTATCACTCTACTTACATTAACAGCTACTCCCTCCGTCCCATAATATAAGAACATTTTGTACAGTACACCAGTGTTCAAAGCACTTTTGTATTATGGGAAGAGGGATTGGTTCATTGTGTAGCATTCTGTATCTTATCTCCCTCGCCCACCATTTACTAAAAAAGATCAGATCTATATTTAATCTTACCAAGAAGTAGAATACACAGACAATGCCAGTGCAGAAGTGTAGCCCATTGCTCTTGTCAGTACATTTTGTCCTGTAATGCTTGTACTTCCAGGGATTGGTAGTTGATTATGTGGCATCAATCTGCATCTTATCTTCATTATCCTCTATCCCTTCCAGTATTATCATATCTATAATTACTCTCTACAAAATGTAGAGTACAGGCAATGCTTATGAAGAAGATTCTGTGTTGAAATTCCTGAGTTATCCTTCCCTTGACATGGAGAAGGGCATTATAAAGCCGGTGTTAACTGTTAATGTAAGTCAGTGCTTCTAAAGCCTTTATCCTCAACTGCTGTTTAATTTGCTCATACTCCCTATCGTTTACTGCTGTTTAGTTTGTTGTTTCTACCAAAATGCATGTTCGCAAGAACCGTAAGTTCTAAGTTTTACTTGTAAAACCAAATTCCTTATTCATACCATGCACATTACTCAATACTCCCTATATGTATGCTTGTTTTTGTGGATCTATAATCTAATAATCTAGTGTGTGGTGAAGCAGCCCACGTTTTCACCTTGTCATCTCCTGTTTTATCTTACTGATGTGGCTGATGATATGAACAACATGCCATGCACATTAACCAAAATAGATACAATGATTTTCTTTACCCTTCATCTATGCTTGTTATGTTGACATGGCAATCTAGTAGTGTGGTGAAGCTCCCCACATTATGAACAATGCCAAATTATGCTATTGATATTTTGAACTTAATCTTTATTTTCTAATTTGAAATTGGATGGAATTGACAGCACGGTTATCATCTTTGTTTATACACGTGCAAAACCTATCATCTCTCTGCTTTGTTTCAGGGTGATATGCCTGATGGCATGCACAAGTCTGCTGAAGGCTGTGCGACAAACCCAACATATATTGCAGTAAAGAAGGCAAAACATCTTGAAGATAGCGAGACAACCCCAAAGTCTTGTCTTGATGCAGTGTTCAAGTTACTTGAGACTAGCAGTCAGACAAGCTCACATAATTCGTTGTCTGAATCAGTTCGACTTCTTCAGTCCCAAGTTCTAGCAGAAAGGCATTCTGCAACTCAACTTCGACTTGAAGTCCTATCTCTAAGAAAGATTGCGGAGAACACCAATGAGAACCTCATCGCTAAACAGCTACACCTGGAAGCTATGACCGACATGCTAGGCAAGTCTCACAGCCTTGCTTAGCAGCTTGCGCAGCAGTTCCCGCACAAGGCTAACCTTTCTTGAACTGTCTTGGAAGTGGTCTCGGTTCAGTATTATTTTGTTACGCTGCAATGGTGCCCAGTTTTTATAATCTGCTTCTTCGTTGCGCTTTATGATCACTGGTGGCGAACTTCGATGCCCAGTGGATGTAATATACCATAAATCCTTTATTGTATAGTGTAGGTTTATTCTTAGTTACTATGCCATAATTTATTTATTGTATAGAGTAGGTTTGTTCTTAATTCCTACTAGTTACTGCCATCATTCGCTATCTGAAAAAAATCAGATGTAGTCGACTGGAACGAAACATTCGCCTCTAACGGGCCTGGTGTTTAGCAGGCCACAATTGGGCCAGCCTGCATCTTTCTTGAGCCCGAATGATTGGGGCCTTCACACTTTGCACGAGTTCCACAATTTACACCGGCCTATATTTTAGTCGGGCCTTTTGTGGACCCAACGCTTAGTTTGGCCCAGGTAGCGTTGGGCCATTAACATGCTGAATATTGTACTGGCCTGTTACGGCCCAGATGAAACCATGGGCCTTTAGCAGGCCGAAATCCATATTGGGCTTCAATTTTCACAAGTCGTCGACGGGCCTTCAGTAGGCTGAAATGTAGACCGGGCCTTTTTGGGCCCAGTTATATCATGGGCAGTTACCAGGCCGAAACATATCTCGGGCCTTAGTTGGCCCACTGATATCGTGGGCCTTTAAGAGGCCGAAAGCTTAGTACAGACATCAACGGGCCGAATTATGCAACAGGCCTTTAACAGGCCCAAAGTCACGTTGGGCTTAACTGTTCCCACCTTTATCACGGGCCGTTAGTGGGCCCGATGTCTCGTCGAACCATATATGGCCCATGGGAAGCACAGGCCATTCCTAGGCCGAAAGTCACACCGGGCTGAAATGGCCCATGTCTACATCGGGCCTCTAACAGGCCGAAAGTCACTGGGCTGTAATTGGGCCCAAATATTCGGCGAACAATTAACGGGCCAGATCTGGCTTCAGGCCATAAATGGGCCTTTATTAAGCAGGTCATTATTGGGATGGCACACTAGTACCTGAGTAAGTACTACGGGCCTTTGACTGGGCCGGCCTTTTTAACCTATATGGGCCTCTATTGGGCCGTGCCATGTGTCGACGTATCATAGGCGCTTTGGGTCCAATGAGTGGATGACATATGTCCCAACGGTGAGCCGACACGTGTTTCCTCCAGCCAATGATGATTTTACACGTGGAAAATCCCCATTGGTCGGGGCTGTTAACGGGTTATCGGATCCAAAACTGGACTCGATAGCTTAACGGCGTTCCGTTATGGTGGATGCCACGTGTTGGTCACCCTTGACAAAAGCACTTCTGTGACGCGCGATATATCTTCATGGAAGTGGACACTTCCGTGATGATAATTTTGGTAATGTCATGGAACACTTCTACGACATCACAGGTATGACTATCTTGATTCCGTCATAAATTTGTCATGGATGTACATGCATGACAGAAAACGTGACCTACTATGACAAACATGTATCATCACGGAAGTGTATTTTTTTGTAGTGCTAGCTGCTCTTCCGCACCGCCGTGAGCTCCTCTCTAATTTTTCCATTCTCTCTCGCTCACGTGCAACCTCTATCTAGGAGTTTCACCATGTCCAGACCTCGTCGCCACCGCATGCCATGTCATTGTCATTGCTAGAGCTAGCAATCATCGCAGCTGAGCATGCCATTGTGCTCAGAGCTCTCTGTAGATGGCATAGGACACCTTAACCAGCCCTATAGCACACCATAGTGTTACAACCATGAAGACCATGGTTCGGCCGCTTCCAGTAGCTTGTTTCCGATGATCTCGGACAACCCTCGATTCTCCTGCAAGTACTAATTAACGCGACTCACTCTCTAGAGCACGTAGGTAACATTTGCCACTCGAATGGTCGTCGAAGGAGCGATTCTTATGTACTCCGCCATGCATGTGCATTGCTGGCGATTAGTCATTGATGCGGCATCATTAGTTAGGCACCAATCAGCCCTGAGTCTATTACAGGTGGGTACCACTGGTTAACTAACTAGTTAATAATTTTTGTTTAAGAAAATGGTTAATCACAACCACTCCACATGTGAGTTTGACAATGTTGGTGCAAGCATCGGCCAACCCCACAGCTAATGATTAACACATTCACCCATGAGTAACATAAAATACGATAATGTTACTAGTCACATAATGTTGTACTGTTAACTCAAACTATTTCAGCTTGAGTACTCGAACTGCATCCCAAGAATCGTTGAACTTTCAGATTTTTTGTCTAAACGAGGCATCCAATATACATTGGAAAGCTGTGGACACGGCAATGACTTCTTATGTTGAACATTTTCATAGAATCTTGACCATTTAAGAGTAGTTTTTAATAAGGCATTTTTGTATTAAAAATGTGAACCATATTTTCAATATAACTTTCAAAAGTTGTTCAAAATAGGGAAAATGAGATGGCATTGAAAGTTCATGCAAAGCCACTCCTTTTCATGTATAAAGGTTTCTAAAATTCCATACGATTTAAGCGTGATTTGAGAAATGACCAAATTTTGGCCAAATATATATTTTTGCTCCTATTATTAAACGGATTGTGAGAGTGCCGCAAATGATTTACCATTGAAAAGCTATAAAAATTATGAAACTTTTTTGTTTAATCTTTTTTGACAAATTGAAACTCGAATATGGCCAAATTTTTTTCAGACACAATTTTTTTAAAAATCATCGGAATCAGGAAAATAATATACCATTGGAAAGCTATCGAAAATGCGTTTATGTTTCATGTTGAACATTTTCTCAAATTTGCCAATGTTTGCTCTTTTCCCTTCCCAAAATAGAGTACTCGAACTGAGCCATGTGTGAGTTTGAACCGAGGTCTTTTCACAGCCGAACTTCACTCTGTTTCTTGGTATTGGTTTCTTCATAACTTTTAGGCTATTTTTGAGAATTAAGTAAATAATTTATCATTGGAAAGCTATTGAAAAGGTGCAACTTTTGGTGTTGATCATTTTTCAAAATCATATTGGTTTAAAGCAGATTTTAGTATGGTGAAATTAATGTCGAATGACACACATCGATATCTTGATCCATTTTTCAGAATGAAGCATATCATATACCATTGGAAAGTTGTTGTATCATAGAAAAAAAATTATGTAGAAAGGTTATCAGAATTCATCATGGTTCGAGGGTTGTGTTGGATAATATCAAACGAAAACAACTTTTTAACTCACAAATGAACGGCGTACTTCTATGACCAAATTTCTTGAATACCTCAAGGTAAGCACATTAACTTACATAAGTGAAATTTTACAGGTTTTTATTTTTACTCATTTTGTCGTTCAAACTGATGTTGTTATCATCTTCGAACTTAGTTGATATCATTGAACTGACTGGATTTTTTCCCCGAATTCTAAAAGATGAACTTCTAAAGTACATAGGCATACAATTTTCTCAGGTTTTTTGTTAAGTGTCTCGGTCTTGTAGGAGAACTTCCAACATTGAATGTGTTGCCTTTCTCTGTTTTCTAACTTGAACCTCCTAAAAGTTTTTATTTTATTTTAATGTTTTTAATGTATTTCAATTTCTTGATAACAATGTTGTAAAAAGTAGTACTGAGTTTTCTGCAACTTTTTCACACATTGAACCATCACCCTTTGAAGGGGCGAACCACACTGGAAGCTTGACCAAAATCATCTTGTAGTGCACCACCGCCACTAACTCAACATTTATTTTTATTTTCTTCTTCAAACTAATAGAAATCAATAACATGAACTGTTCGGAAAATAATATCTAAACTTTTTGATAAAAATTTTGAACTTTTTAGAATTTTATATGTGAACTCCCATAATACAAGCCGACTCTTTTCATTTCTTTGGCAATAACACAAGTAGAAAACTGGCACCAAATCGCAAATCCATAGCAAGACAAAAGTAGTATGACATTATTGGCTATTTGCATCGAAATAATGCAATCTATTAGAGAGGATCAAAATTATCCTACAAATGCGTGTGTGTTAGAGTTCAGGAGAAACCATCTCTCGAGGCTAGTACAAAAAACATGTTTTTTCTGCTTAGGCATCAAGACAAACACACATTAGAGCACAAGCGACACAAGTTCATCTCTTCCCATGCCCATAGATCATGTGATTTTGGACGCCATTGGGACTCGGTAGCAGGAAGGAGATGGAGGAACTCACCTATGGTGACGAGTGATACGTCTCCGATGTATCTATAATTTTTGATTGTTCCATGCTATTATATTATCCATCTTGGACGTTTTATATGCATTAATATGCTATTTTATATCATTTTCTTGGACTAACCCATTAACCTAGTCCCAGTGCCAGTTGCTGTTTTTCCTTGGTTTTGTCTTCAGTAGAAAATCAATAGCAAACGGAGTACAAATGGGAATGAAACTTTTTGAGGATTTTTCTTTGACGAGAAGACAACCAAGAAGCTTCGGGAGGAGGCCAGGAGAGCCACGAGTGAGCCACAAGCTCACAGGGCGCGCCCCAGGGGGGGGGGCCTGATACGTCTCCAACGTATCTACTTTTCCTAACGCTTTCCCTCTTGTTTTGGAATCTAATTTGCATGATTTGAATGAAACTAACCCCGGACTGACGATGTTTTCAGTAGAACTACCATGGTCTTATTTTTGTGCAGAAATAAAAGTTCTCGAAATGGAACGAAACTTTGCGAGGATTTTTTATATCAATAATAAGAATTTCTGGAGCCAAGACCTACCAGAGAGGGGCACCTGGGTGGGAACAACCCACCAGGGTGTGCCCCCCTCTCCGGGCGCGCCCAGGTGGGTTGTCCCCACCTGGTGGCCCCGCTGACCCTGAAACCAACGCTATAAAATCCTATTTTCGGAGAAAAAATCAGGGAGAAAGAATTATCGCGATCCACGAGACAGAGCCGCCGCCAAGCCCTATTCTTCCTCGGTAGGGAAGATCTGGAGTCTGTTTGGGGCTCCGGAGAGGGGGGGTTCGTTCTTCGTCATCACCACCCTTCTCCATCGCCAATTCCATGATGCTCCCCACCGAGAGTGAGTAATTCGTTTGTAGACTCGCTGGTCGGTGAGGAGTCGGATGAGATTCATCATGTAATCGAGTTAGTTTTGTTAGGGCTTGATCCCTAGTATCCACTATGTTCTTAGATTGATGTTTCTATGACTTTGCCATGCTTAATGCTTGTCACTTTGGGCCCTGGTGCCATGATTTCAGATCTGAACCATTTATGTTATCACCATTATATCCATATTCTAGATCCGATCTTGCAAGTTATAGTCACCTACTATGTGTTATGATCCAGTAACCCCGAAGTGACAATAACCGGGACTTCTTCCGGTGATTACCGTAGTTTGAGGAGTTCATACATTCACTATGTGCTAATGCTTTGTTCCGGTTCTCTATTAAAGGAGGCCTTAATATCCCTTAGTTTCCAATACAGACCCCGCTGCCATGGGAGGGTAGGACAAAAGATGTCATGCAAGTTCTTTTAATAAAGCATGTATGACTATTTACGGAAGTACATGCCTACATTATATCGATGAACTGGAGCTAGTGCTGAATAGCCCTAGGTTATAACTGTCACATGATGAATATCATCCAACAAGTCACCGATCCAATGCCTACGAATTTATCTTATATTGTTTCTGCTAAGTTAGTACTACTATAATCACTGTTACGCTTGTTACAAAATTACTGCTATCACTATTACCGTACTATTGCTACTGTTACTACCATCAAAACTATCAAACTACTTTGCTACTGTTCACTTTGCTGCAGATAATTAATCTCCAGGTGTGGTTGAATTGACAACTCAACTGCTATACCTTCAAATATTATTTGGCTCCCCTTGTGTCGAATCTATAAATTTGGGTTGAATACTCTACCCTTGAAAATTGTTGCGATCCCCTATACTTGTGGGTTATCAAGACCTTTTTCTAGCACCGTTGGCAGGGAGCATAGCTATATTTGTTGAGTCACTTGGGATTATTATCATATTATCACTATGAAGAATCTGAAGGATGCTAAGACTAAGATATTTCCCTCAAATACGAGGGGAGGTAAGGAACTGCCATCCAGTTCTGCTTTAGATTCACCTTCTGTTATAAGTAAACTTGCAACACCATCACATGCTATTAATTCTGATATGCTACCTCTACTATGAATGATGCTTATGATGATGCTAGTACCTTGCTTCATAATGATGATGTGCCACTTGGTGATTTTCTTGATAAACAAATTGCTAGAGTAATACAACATGATGTTGTTGAATCTGATGATGAGCTTGAAACAGAATCTCCTGATACACCTGCTAGAAGTAACCTTCCTAGATATGAATTTCCTAAGGTACCGGAAGGTTATGTTATGCGTGAAGAAACAACTATTTCTTGTAATGATAGAGATGATCTAGAGAAATTACTATACAAGTATAAAGAAAAATCTTTGAATGCTAGAATGAAGTGTGACCCTAAGTTTGCTACTTTACCTATTTTTATTGATGATAAGGATTATGAATTCTCTGTCGACCCAGAGTTAATTACTTTGGTTGAATCTGATCCTTTCCATGGTTACAAAACTGAAACTGTTGTGGCACATCTTACTAAGTTGAATGATATAGCCATCCTTTTTACTCATGATGAGAAAACTTGCTACTACTTTATTCTCAAATTATTTCCTTTCTCATTAAAGGGTGATGCTAAAGCTTGGTATAATACTCTTGCTCCTGGTTGTGTGCGTAGTCCACAAGATATGATTTATTACTTCTCTGAAAAATATTTTCCTGCTCAAAAGAAACAAGCTGCCTTACAGGAAATATTTAACTTTGCTCAAACTAAAGAAGAGAGTCTCCCGCAAGCTTGGGGGAGGCTTTGCCAGTTACTTAATGCTTTGCCTGATCATCCTCTTAAGAAAAATGAAATACTTGATATCTTCTATAATGGAATAACTGATGCTTCTAGGGACTTCCTAGATAGTTGTGCTGGTTGTGTTTTCAAGGAACGAACTGTTGGACAAGCTGAAGAATTATTGAATAACATATTGAAAAACTATGATGATTGGACTATTCCTGAACCACCACCTAAACCCACTCCGAAGAAGAGGGGTATATTGAAGGAATATGCCCTAGAGGCAATAATAGTGTTATTATTATATTTCCTTATATCATGATAAATGTTTATTATTCATGCTAGAATTGTATTATCCGGAAACATAATACTTGTGTGAATACATAGACAAACTAAAAGTCACTACTATGCCTCTACTTGACTATCTCGTTAATCAAAGATGGTTATGTTTCCTAACCATAGACATGTGTTGTCATTTGATTAACAGGATCACATCATTAGGAGAATGATATGATTGACATGACCCATTCCATTAGCTTAGCACCCGATCGTTTAGTATGTTGCTATTGCTTTCTTCATGACTTATACATGTTCCTATGACTATGAGATTATGCAACTCCCGTTTGCCGGAGGAACACTTTGTGTGCTACCAAACGTCACAACGTAACTAGGTGATTATAAAGGTGCTCTACAGGTGTCTCCAAAGGTACATGTTGGGTTGGCGTATTTCGAGATTAGGATTTGTCACTCCGATTGTCGGAGAAGTATCTCTGGGCCCTCTCGGTAATGCATATCACCTAAGCCTTGCAAGCAATGCAACTAATAAGTTAGTTGCGAGATGATGTATTACGAAATGAGTAAAGAGACTTGCCGGCAACGAGATTGAACTAGGTATTGAGATACCGACGATCGAATCTCGGGCAAGTAACATACCGATGACAAAGGGAACAACGTATGTTGTTATGTGGTCTGACCGATAAAAGATCTTCGTACAATATGTGTGAGCCAATATGAGCATCCAGGTTCCGCTATTGGTTATTGATCGGAGATGTGTCTCCGTCATGTCTACATTGTTCTCGAACCCGTAGGGTCCGCACGCTTAAGGTTTCGATGACAGTTATATTATGAGTTTATTAGTTTTGATGTACCGAAGTTAGTTCGGAGTCCCGTATGTGATCACGGACATGACGAGGAGTCTCGAAATGGTTGAGACATAAAGATTGATATATTGGACGACTATATTTGGACACCGGAAGTGTTCCGGGTGATTTCGGAGAAAACCAGAGTGCTGGAGGGTTACCGGAACCCCCCGCGGGAGAAGTAATGGGCCATATGGGCCTTAGTGGAGAGAGAGAAGGGCAGCCAGGGTGGGCCGCGCGCCTCCTCCCCCCTGGTCCGAATTGGACTAGGAGAGGGGGGGCGACGCCCCCCTTTCCTTCTCCCTCCCCACTTCCTTCCCCCTCCTAGTAGGAGTCCTACTCCTACTAGGAGGAGGACTCCTCCTTGGCACGCCATAGGGCCGGCTGGCCTCCTCCCCTTGCTCCTTTATATACGGGGGCAGGGGGCACCCCTAGACACACAAGTTGATCCACGTGATCGTTTTCTTAGCCGTGTGTGGTGCCCCCTTCCACCATAATCCTCGATAATATTGTAGTGGTGCTTAGGCGAAGCCCTGCGACAGTTGAACATCAAGATCATCACCACGTCGTCGTGCTGACGGAACTCTTCCTTGACACTTTGCTGGATCGGAGTCCGGAGATCGTCATCGAGCTGAACGTGTGCTGAAACTCGGAGGTGTCGTAGATTCGGTGCTTGGATCGGTTGGATCGTGAAGACGTACGACTACATCAACCGCGTTGATATAACGCTTTCGCTTTCGGTCTATGAGGGTAGGTAGACAACACTCTCCCCTCTCGTTGCTATGCATCACCATGATCTTGCGTGTGCGTAGGAATTTTTTTGAAATTACTACGTTCCCCAATAGTGGTATCAGAGCCTAGGTTTTATGTGTTGATGTTATTTGCACGAGTAGAACACAAGTGAGTTGTAGGCGATATAAATCATACTGCTTACCAGAATGTCATACTTTGGTTCAGCGGTATTGTTGGACGAAGCGGCCCGGACCGACATTACGCGTACGCTTACGCGAGACCGGTTCTCGCGATGTGCTTTGCACAAAGGTGGCTAGCGGGTGTCAGTTTCTCCAAGTTTAGTTGAACCGAGTGTGGCTATGCCCGGTCCTTGCAAAGGTTAAAACAGCACCAACTTGACAAACTATCGTTGTGGTTTTGATTCGTAGGTAAGATTAGTTCTTGCTTAAGCCCGTAGCAGCCACGTAAAACTTGCAACAACAAAGTAGAGGACGTCTAACTTGTTTTTGCAGGGCATGTTGTGATGTGATATGGTCAAGACATGATGCTAAATTTTATTGTATGAGATGATCATGTTTTGTAACCAAGTTATCGGCAACTGGCAGGAGCCATATGGTTGTCGCTTTATTGTATGCAATGCAATTGCGCTGTAATGCTTTACTTTACCACTAAGCGGTAGCGATAGTCGTGGAAGCATAAGATTGGCGAGACGACAATGATGCTACCATGGTGATCAAGGTGTCGCGCCGGTGACGATGGTGATCATGGCGATGCTTCGGAGATGGAGATCACAAGCACAAGATGATGATGACCATATCATATCACTTATATTGATTGCATGTGATGTTTATCTTTTATGCATCTTATCTTGCTTTGATTGACGGCAGCACTATAAGATGATCTCTCACTAAATTTCAAGATAAAAGTGTTCTCCCTGAGTATGCACCGTTGCCAAAGTTCGTCATGCCCAGACACCACGTGATGATCGGGTGTGATAAGCTCTATGTCCATCTACAACGGGTGCAAGCCAGTTTTGCACACGCAGAATACTCAGGTTAAACTTGACGAGCCTAGCATATGCAGATATGGCCTCGGAACACTGAGACCGAAAGGTCGAGCGTGAATCATATAGTAGATATGATCAACATAGCGATGTTCACCATTCAAAAATACTCCATTTCACGTGATGATCGGTTATGGTTTAGTTGATTTGGATCACGTAATCACTTAGAAGATTAGAGGGATGTCTTTCTAAGTGGGAGTTCTTAAGTAATATGATCAATTGAACTTAAATTTATCATGAACTTAGTACCTGATAGTATCTTGCTTGTTTATGTTTGATTGTAGATAGATGGCCCGTGCTGTTGTTCCATTGAATTTTAATGCGTTCCTTGAGAAAGCAAAGTTGAAAGATGATGGTAGCAATTACACGGACTGGGTCCGTAACTTGAGGATTATCCTCATTGCTGCACAGAAGAATTACGTCCTGGAAGCACTGCTGGGTGCCAGGCCTGCTGCTGGAGCAACACCAGATGTTATGAACGTCTGGCAGAGCAAAGCTGATGACTACTCGATAGTTCAGTGTGCCATGCTTTACGGCTTAGAATCGGGACTTCAACGACGTTTTGAACGTCATGGAGCATATGAGATGTTCCAGGAGTTGAAGTTAATATTTCAAGCAAATGCCCGGATTGAGAGATATGAAGTCTCCAATAAGTTATATAGCTGCAAGATGGAGGAGAACAGTTCTGTCAGTGAGCATATACTCAAAATGTCTGGGTATAATAATCACTTGATTCAATTGGGAGTTAATCTTCCAGATGATTGTGTCATTGAAAGAATTCTCCAATCACTACCACCTAGCTACAAGAGCTTTGTGATGAACTATAATATGCAAGGGATGAATAAGACTATTCCTGAGCTCTTCACAATGCTAAAAGCTGCGGAGGTAGAAATCAAAAAGGAGCATCAAGTGTTGATGGTCAGCAAGACCACTGGTTTCAAGAAAAAGGGAAAGGGAAGAAGAAGGGGAACTTCAAAAAGAACAACAAGCAAGTTGCTGCTCAAGAGAAGAAACCCAAATCTGGACCTAAGCCTGAAACTGGGTGCTTCTACTACAAGTAGACTAGTCACTGGAAGCGGAACTGCCCGAAGTATTTCGCGGATAAGAAGGATGGCAAGGTGAACAAAGGTATATGTGATATACATGTTGTACCTTACTAGAGCTCGCAGTAGCACCTGGGTATTTGATACTGGTTCTGTTGCTAATATTTGCAACTCGAAACAGGGACTACGGATTAAGCGAACACTGGCGAAGGACGAGGTGACGATGCGCGTGGGAAATGGTTCCAAAGTCGATGTGATCGCGGTCCGCACGCTACCTCTACATCTACCTTCGGGATTAGTATTAGACCTAAATAATTGTTATTTGGTGCCAGCGTTGAGCATGAACATTATATCTGGATCTTGTTTGATGCGAGACGGTTATTCATTTAAATCAGAGAATAATGGTTGTTCTATTTATATGAGTAATATCTTTTATGGTCATGCACCCTTGAAGAGTGGTCTATTTTTGATTAATCTCGATAGTAGTGATACACATATTCATAATGTTGAAGCCAAAAGATGCAGAGTTGATAATGAGAGTGCAACTTATTTGTGGCACTGCCGTTTAGGTCATATCGGTGTAAAACGCATGAAGAAACTCCATACTGATGGACTTTTGGAACCACTTGATTATGAATCACTTGGTACTTGCGAACCGTGCCTCATGGGCAAGATGACTAAAACACCGTTCTCCGGTACTATGGAGAGAGCAACAGATTTGTTGGAAATCATACATACAGATGTATGTGGTCCAATGAATGTTGAAGCTCGTGGCGGATATCGTTATTTTCTCACCTTCACAGATGATTTAAGCAGATATGGGTATATCTACTTAATGAAACATAAGTCTGAAACATTTGAAAAGTTCAAAGAATTTCATAGTGAAGTTGAAAATCATCGTAACAAGAAAATAAAGTTTCTACGATCTGATCGTGGAGGAGAATATTTGAGTTACGAGTTTGGTCTACATTTGAAACAATGCGGAATAGTTTCGCAACTCACGCCACCCGGAACACCACAGCGTAATGGTGTGTCCGAACGTCGTAATCGTACTTTACTTGATATGGTGCGATCTATGATGTCTCTTATAGATTTACCGCTATCATTTTGGGGTTATGCTCTAGAGACAGTCGCATTCACGTTAAATAGGGCACCATCAAAATCCGTTGAGATGACGCCTTACGAACTGTGGTTTGGCAAGAAACCAAAGTTGTCGTTTCTGAAAGTTTGGGGCTGCAATGCTTATGTGAAAAAACTTCAACCTGATAAGCTCGAACCCAAATCGGAGAAATGTGTCTTCATAGGATACCCAAAGGAGAATGTTGGGTACACCTTCTATCACAGATCCGAAGGCAAGACATTTGTCGCTAAGAATGGATCCTTTCTAGAGAAGGAGTTTCTCTCGAAAGAAGTGAGTGGGAGGAAAGTAGAACTTGATGAGGTAACTGTACATGCTCCCTTATTGGAATATAGTACATCACAGAAACCGGTTTCTGTGACACCTACACCAATTAGTGAGGAAGCTAATGATAATGATCATGAAACTTTAGAACAAGTTACTACTGAACCTCGTAGATCAACCAGAGTAAGATCCGCACCAGAGTGGTACGCTAATCCTATTCTGGAAGTCATGCTACTAGATCATGATGAACCTGCGAACTATGAAGAAGCGATGGTGAGCCCAGATTCCGCAAAATGGCTAGAAGCCATGAAATCTGAGATGGGATCCATGTATGAGAACAAAGTGTGGACTTTGGTTGACTTGCCCAATGATCGGCAAGCAATTGAGAATAAATGGATCTTCAAGAAGAAGACTGACGCTGACGGTAATGTTACTGTCTACAAAGCTCGACTTGTCGCAAAAGGTTTTCGACAAGTTCAAGGGAATGACTACGATGAGACCTTCTCACCCGTAGCGATGCTTAAGTCTGTCCGAATCATGTTAGCAATTGCCGCATTTTATGATTATGAGATTTGGCAGATGGATGTCAAAACTGCGTTCCTGAATGGGTTTCTGGAAGAAGAGTTGTATATGATGCAGCCGGAAGGTTTTGTCAATCCAAAGGGAGCTAAAAAAGTATGCAAGCTCCAGCGATCCATTTATGGACTGGTGCAAGCCTCTTAGAGTTGGAATAAACGCTTTGATAATGTGATCAAAGCATTTGGTTTTGTACAGACTTTTGGAGAAGCCTGTATTTACAAGAAAGTGAGTGGGAGTTCTGTAGCATTTCTGATATTATATGTAGATGACATATTACTAATCGGAAATGATATAGAATTTCTGGATAGCATAAAAGGATACTTGAATAAGAGTTTTTCAATGAAAGACCTCGGTGAAGCTGCTTACATATTGGGCATTAAGATCTATAGAGATAGATCAAGACGCTTAATTGGACTTTCACAAAGCACATACCTTGACAAAGTTTTGAAAAAGTTCAAAATGGATCAAGCAAAGAAAGGATTCTTGCCTGTGTTACAAGGTGTGAAATTGAGTAAGACTCAATGCCCGACCAATGCAGAAGATAGAGAGAAAATGAAAGATGTTCCCTATGCTTCAGCTATAGGCTCTATCATGTATGCAATGTTGTGTACCAGACCTGATGTGTGTCTTGCTATAAGTCTAGCAGGGAGGTACCAAAGTAATGCAGGAGTGGATCGCTAGACAGCAGTCAAGAACATCCTGAAATACCTGAAAAGGACTAAGGATATGTTTCTCATATATGGAGGTGAAAAAGAGCTCACCGTAAATGGTTACGTTGATGCAAGCTTTGACACTGATCCGGATGATTCTAAATCGCAAACCGGATACGTGTTTACATTAAACGCTGGAGCTGTCAGTTGGTGCAGTTCTAAACAAAGCGTTGTGGCGGGATCTACATGTGAAGCAGAGTACATAGCTGCTTCGGAAGCAGCAAACGAAGGAGTCTGGATGAAGGAGTTCATATCCAATCTAGATGTCATACCTAGTGCATTGGGTCCAATGAAAATCTTTTGTGACAATATTGGTGCAATTGCCTTGGCAAAGGAATCCAGATTTCACAAGAGAACCAAGCACATCAAGAGACGCTTCAATTCCATCCGGGATCCAGTCCAGGTGGGAGACATAGAGATTTGCAAGATACATACGGATCTGAATGTTGCAGACCCATTGACTAAGCCTCTTCCACGAGCAAAACATGATCAGCACCAAAGCTCCATGGGTGTTAGAATCATTACTGTGTAATCTAGATTATTAACTCTAGTGCAAGTGGGAGACTGAAGGAAATGTGCCCTAGAGGCAATAATAGTGTTATTATTATATTTCCTTATATCATGATAAATGTTTATTATTCATGCTAGAATTGTATTATCCGGAAACATAATACTTGTGTGAATACATAGACAAACTAAAAGTCACTACTATGCCTCTACTTGACTAGCTCGTTAATCAAAGATGGTTATGTTTCCTAACCATAGACATGTGTTGTCATTTGATTAACGGGATCACATCATTAGGAGAATGATATGATTGACATGACCATTCCATTAGCTTAGCACCCGATCGTTTAGTATGTTGCTATTGCTTTCTTCATGACTTATACATGTTCCTATGACTATGAGTTTATGCAACTCCCGTTTGCCGGAGGAACACTTTGTGTGCTACCAAACGTCACAACGTAACTGGGTGATTATAAAGGTGCTCTACAGGTGTCTCCAAAGGTACATGTTGGGTTGGCGTATTTCGAGATTAGGATTTGTCACTCCGATTGTCGAAGAGGTATCTCTGGGCCCTCTCGGTAATGCACATCACCTAAGCCTTGCAAGCAATGCAACTAATCAGTTAGTTGCGAGATGATGTATTATGGAACGAGTAAAGAGACTTGCCGGCAACGAGATTGAACTAGGTATTGAGATACCGACGATCGAATCTCGGGCAAGTAACATACCGATGACAAAGGGAACAACATATGTTGTTATGTGGTCTGACCGATAAAAGATCTTCGTAGAATATGTGGGAGCCAATATGAGCATCCAGGTTCCGCTATTGGTTATTGACCAGAGACGTGTCTCGGTCTTGTCTACATTGTTCTCGAACCCGTAGGGTCCGCACGCTTAAGGTTTCGATGACAGTTATATTATGAGTTTATTAGTTTTGATGTACCGAAGTTAGTTCGGAGTCTCGGATGTGATCACATACATGACGAGTGGTCTCTAAATGGTCGAGACATAAAGATTGATGTATTGGACGACTATATTCGGACACCGGAAGTGTTGCGGGTGATTTCGGAGAAAACCGGAGTGCCGGAGGGTTACCGAAACCCCCCCGGGAGAAGTAATGGGCCATATGGGCCTTAGTGGAGAGAGAGAAGGGCAGCCAGGGTGGGCCGCGCGCCTCCTCCCCCTGGTCCGAATTGGACTAGGAGAGGGGGGCGGCGCCCCCTTTCCTTCTCCCTCCCCACTTCCTTCCCCCTCCTAGTAGGAGTCCTACTCCTACTAGGAGGAGGACTCCTCCTTGGCGCGCCATAGGGCCGGCCGGCCTCCTCCCCTTGCTCCTTTATATACGGGGGCAGGGGGCACCCCTAGACACACAAGTTGATCCACGTGATCGTTTTCTTAGCCGTGTGCGGTGCCCCCATCCACCATAATCCTCGATAATATTGTAGTGGTGCTTAGGCGAAGCCCTATGACAGTTGAACATCAAGATCATCACCACGCCGTCGTGCTGACGGAACTCTTCCCCGACACTTTGCTGGATCGGAGTCCGGGGATCGTCATCGAGCTAAACGTGTGCTGAAACTCGGAGATGCCGTAGTTTCGGTGCTTGGATCGGTTGGATCGTGAAGACGTACCACTACATCAACCGCGTTGATATAACGCTTCCTCTTTCGGTCTACGAGGGTACGTAGACAACACTCTCCCCTCTCGTTGCTATGCATCACCATGATCTTGCGTGCGCGTAGGAAATTTTTTGAAATTACTACGTTCCCCAAGATATATTATATCTCGGTCCTGAAGATATGCAAGAGGCAAAGAAATCTATGAAGGAAAAATGTATTAAAGCCGAGGATGTTAAAAATTTACCTCCTATTGAAGAAATACATGAGCTTAATACACCACCACTTCCTAAGTTAGTAGAGGTAAATTCTCTTATGAAGTTTAATGATAGTGATAATCCTCACTATATGTATCCTAGTCAATGCCTTTATGAGTTCGAAAACTACATTAGAGAACAAGATCACTTCAATGCAAATGTTATGAAACAATTGAAATATAATTCTGATATGATTGCTCGATCGAGTGACTTGTTATTTAGAATATCAAATGATGCTAGAGGTGTTTGAAACCATGCTTCTATGGTTCAAACTCAATTAGAACAAGTTGCTAAACCTCAAAGAGAATTGCTTGATGAAATGAATAATAATATGCATGACTTTGTGGTTACAGTTGCAACTAGAGGAGGTAAAATGACTCAGGAAACACTTTATCCTAAGGGACACCCAAAAAGAATTGAACAAGATTCACAAAGAGCTAACACTAGTGCACCTAGTTCTTCTAGAAAGAAAAAGAAAAGGAAGAATGATAGGACTTCACATGCTCCTAGTGAACCTGAAATAGAAAAACCTCCTGACAATGATAATGAAGTTTCTATCTCAGATGCTGAAACTCAATCTGGTAATGAACACTCACCTAGTGATAATGAAAAAAATAATGATGAGGTTCATGAAGACTCTCAACCAACCAATGATAAAGAACCAGCCAATGATGTTGAGATAGAACCACCTGCTAATCTTGATAACCCACAACCTAAAAATAAAAGATATGACAAAAGAGACTTTGTTGCTAGAAAACACGGTAAAGAAAGAGAACCGTGGGTTCAAAAACCTATGTCTTTTCCACCTAAGTCAACTAAAAAGAAAGATGATGAAGAATTTGAACACTTTGCTGAGATGCCGAGGCCAGTCTTTTTGCGTACTCGATTGACTGATATCTTGAAAATGCCTCCTTATGCAAAGTATATGAAAGACATCATAAAAAATAAGAGAAAAATACAGGAAGCTGAAATCTCCACTATGCTTGCTAATTACACTTTTAAAGATGGAGTACCTAAAAAACTTGGAGATCCGAGAATGCCAACTATACCTTGCTCTATCAAAAAGAATTAAGTGAAAACTGCTTTTTGTGATTTAGGAGATGGTGTTAGTGTTATGCCTTTCACTTTATATAAAAAACTTGACTTGAATAAACTCACACCTACTGAAATATCTTTGCAAATGGCTGACGAATCAACTGCCATACCTATCGGTATCTGTGAGGATGTGCCCGTTGTTGTTGCTAATGTAACTATTTTGACTGACTTTGTTATACTTGAGGATTATACTTGGTACCCTTCGCTTTTCATATTAATGGCAATGAGCATACGGTGCACTTTCCGAAGAAACAATTCCAAGTGAATGGTATTAATGTTATTGAAAAATATCCGACAATCACTATTGGAAGTTTTCAAATACCTCTACCTACTGTCAAAAAGAAATATGAAATACTTATTGTTGGGGAAATGCATATCCCCATTGAGGTAACTTAGTGATTTACGAAAGTTCTTCGGTTTCATGCTAATCGAAAGTGATTGTTAATAAGATCTGATCAACCTTATTAATGGATCATTTTTGAACGGTATGAAGTTGATGAATTTAGTAAGCACTACCTTCTGTCCTTACCTTTTGTTTTCTTTTTTATTAGTTAAATAAAATAAAATGCCATGTTTTGTCTGTTTTCTAAATTTCCAGTGCAACAAAAAAATGACCCAAAAATAAAAGTTCTCAGAATGCCCTCAAAATTTTACATGATTTTTTCTGAATATTTCTGAATTTCTGGTGCAAATAATACCATAAGGAGATGCACCAGGTGGGCACAACCCACCTGGGCGTGCTAGGACCCCCAGGCGCGCCCTGGTGGGTTGTGGTCCCCACGTGGGCCCCCTCACTTACTTCTTCATCCCACATCATCACTTACCTCTAGAAACAAATCTCCATTTCTCTCTCTCCCATGTTCTTGAGCTCAAACCCGCGGATTTCGATCTCTTTGCTCGAAGCTCCGGTTCCGAAACTATTTCGGGGGATTGTGGCTTGGTATGTGACTCCACCGTTTGTCCAATTAGTTTTTTCTTTAGTGGTTTATATTTTGAATAATTACCTACTCTTGGTGTTGTTGTAGATGTGCTTGCATGTTAAATTCTTAGTGTTCTAAATAGTTTGAATGCTTGCTATGGCTTCTATGTATTCCTATGAGTAGTAGCTATCAATTTTATAAAGTTTTGTTGACAAATTTTTGTCACCCCAAAATTTTTATTTTCAGAAAATTGTACGCGGACATGATGAACCTGTTTGGAAGGAGTTTCTCGAGGAGACGATCCTCGGGGGCATCTTCTAGTGACATTTCTACTCGTCGGTCTTATGTTGAACCAAGTGAAAGTTCCACCCGAGATGCCACCACCAAAACATGCTTATGGCGTTGCGATGAGTATATGGTGCATGTGGGCATTAAGGAGGAATTTGAGCAATATGTTCACAATGCTGGTCTCGGTCCCTACCTTTCAGATAAGTGTGAACAACACTAACTTCTCATTGAATCATTTGTCAAAGGATTTAAATATTTTCCACGTGAGTCTAGGGTGTCGTTTATGATTTATGATAGTCCATTTACCATCTCACTAGAGAATTTTACTTATCACTGCAAGATTCCATTTTGGGGTTCGCTTGACGAACCACCAAAGGCTGAGTTCGAAACATTCTTGACGTGCCTTTGTTACGGTGAAAGGAGGGGAGTGACTCAAGGTAGAATAAAGAGCATTCATTTTCCCGCAATTCAGTACTTTGCGTTATTTAACGGGAAATGCATAGTAGGCATGCAAGACTGTAGCACGCTTTGTGCGCCAGACTTGAGCCTCATACGTACTGCTCTCACCGGTGAAAGGAATTATAACCTTGCAGCCATTGTTGCACGCAGACTTCAACACAACGCTAACAATGGCTGGTTCTATGGTGGAATTTATGCCACGCGTTTAGCACGAGGGTTGGGTGCCTCACCTCGGCCCTTCGATCCTATTCTACCCACGTAGTATTTATATTTTCACACCTTAAAAGACCATAAGATTCTCAAGGGAAAGGCTGATAACTTTACTTATAGTCTTTTGTTTAACCAAACATCTGCGTGAAGGAAATATGCCCTAGAGGCAATAATAAAGTTATTATTTATTTCCTTATATCATGATAAATGTTTATTATTCATGCTAGAATTGTATTAACCGGAAACATAATACATGTGTGAATACATAGACAAACAGAGTGTCACTAGTATGCCTCTACTTGACTAGCTCGTTAATCAAAGATGGTTATGTTTCCTAACCATGGACAAAGAGTTGTTATTTGATTAACGGGATCACATCATTAGTTGAATGATCTGATTGACATGACCCATTCCATTAGCTTAGCACCCGATCGTTTAGTATGTTGCTATTGCTTTCTTCATGACTTATACATGTTCCTATGACTATGAGATTATGCAACTCCCATTTGCCGGAGGAACACTTTGTGTGCTACCAAACGTCACAACATAACTGGGTGATTATAAAGGTGCTCTATAGGTGTCTCTGAAGGTACTTGTTGGGTTGGCGTATTTCGAGATTAGGATTTGTCACTTCGATTATTGGAGAGGTATCTCTGGGCCCTCTCGGTAATACACATCACTTAAGCCTTGCAAGCATTTCAACTAATGAGTTAGTTGCGGGATGATGTATTACAGAACGAGTAAAGAGACTTGTCGGTAACGAGATTGAACTAGGTATTGAGATCAGAAAGCATGGCACCCGGGCCCAAAGTGACAAGCATTAAGCATGGCAAAGTCATTGCAACATCAATCTTAGAACATAGTGGATACTAGGGATCAAGCCCTAACAAAACTATCTCGATTACATGATGAATCTCATCCAAGTCCTCACCGACCAGTGAGCCTATGAAGGAATTACTCACTCCCGGTGGGGAGCATCATGGAATTGGCAATGGAGAAGGGTTGGTGATGACGAAGAACGAAGATTCCCCTCTTCGGAGCCCCAAACGGACTCCAGATCTGGCCTCCCGATGAAGAACAGGAGGTGACGGCGGCTCGGTCTCATGGATCGCGATAATTATTTCTCCTTGATTTTTTTCTGGAAAAATAGGATTTTATAGCGTCGGTTTCAGGGTCTGCGGGGCCACCATGTGGGGACAACCCACCTGGGCGCGCGAGGAGGGGGGCACGCCCTGGTGTGTTGTGCCCACCCAGGTGCCCCCCTCTGGTGGATCTTGGCTCTACAAATTCTTGTTTATTGTATACAAAATCCTCATAAAGTTTCTTTCCATTCCGAGAACTTTTATTTCTGCACAAAAACAACACCATGGTAGTTCTGCTGAAAAATCGTTAGTCCGGGGTTAGTTTCATTCAAATCATGCAAATTAGAGTCCAAAACAAGAGGAAAAGCATTAGGAAAAGTAGATACGTTGGAGACGTATCAGCATCAACTTGCATTAGTTATAAACAACTAGAGAACATATGAACATGGCATGGTTGTCTCATTAATATCATGCAATCGATAAACTCCTAGGATATAGTTTGGTGGTGCCGAAGCCCATCACGTGTCTCGGTCTAACCTTAGCGCCCGCTTAGTTACAACTACCACTCAACTTGGACTTCATTGAAATACTAGATGATGAGGACATGGGTACCTTGGATACGACCAAAAATGTTGCATACATGCATATTTGTGACGTGATTTCTTATAAGAGTTATGCAATAATTTATCTATGCTATATAGAACAAAAGTTCTTCACCTCTTTTTGTTTATTGCCTAATTGCAGATCTACTGGACACTTGTACAATCCACATATGAAGATAAGGGAAAAGAGACGTTTAGGTGTTGTTCAAGAAATTCTTTCATGTCATTTTTAGCCCAAGGGAAGTTAGAGTCCAAGTCTCTTATGTTCTGGACTCAGATTCGGACTGCACAAATATACCTTACTCAAAACGCCAAAAACTCTTTCATCCGAACTCCAAATTGGTTGATTCTTTTTTTGTTGGAAAGTTTATTTCGCGCACTTTCCAATCCAGTTGGATTCACCTTCAAATTCATCCGGGGCGTTGAAATATTGATGAGACAATGTGACATTGCAGTAGAATCCAGTCAAACTACAAGTCCAAAGGTGTTGCATCACCTCCAACTTGGGCACATGAGCCTTGTATGACCTAAGGTTAGTTTTAGGCTGACTTAGGACGTCCTCCCACCTCCTTGGCCACCACTCCTTGCTCCTATATAAGTAGATCAATCTAGTACATTTTTCCTTGGGATTTGTTTAGTTAAAAGTTAGCCATTGCAACTTTGTGTATTTCGTTTGTGTCCAGCGAATAGACCAAGAGCACTTTCGAATCCCCACCTTTATCAATACTACATCTATATTTGCAATATTTAGACTGCATTATCATATTCTTGCTTGTTCTTCGAAAAGACCTTCGTGGTCAGGCTAATCGTGCTTTCAGCATCGTCAGTAACCTGAGGAGATTGGTTTAGCGATTGATAAGGCGCAACGTCGTGCACGTTCGTAGTCGGGTCATCAAAGTAGGCTCCACCAAATCGATAGTTATCATCTCATCGAAACATCGGCACCCTCGTTTCTATCACTAGAGGTTCCCATTTTTTAGTTCATTAATGAAGAAAGGCAATGATCTCACATAATTTAATAAGATATCTTCATTACTCTATTCAAGGACATTTACCGATGGATTCATCTATACTCTGATGTTATCTCAGGGCTCATCCACTTCGGGGGAAACTTAAACATAGGAATTAGGAATGGTATGTGGGAATTTGATAGGATGGCACCTGTCATCCTAAGGAATTTATTGCCTCGCTCCAATGAAAAAAATGAGCTTTGAGTTGATGTGTACTTTCCTTAAAAACACATAAATGGATAATATTCCTATGGAATTCATGTATGTGTTTCCAACTAATCGAATGAATCTATATGAAATTTTCCGATGTAATCCTTGTTCCTGTGTTTTTCCTATGAAAATCCTCCAAATCAAAAGATGCCTCAAACTATTGCGAGGAATCATCTCTTCAAGTTTTGTCACTCTAGACTTGTTCGTGCAATTTTGATTGTACCACCAATGCATACATGTTACTTTTAGCACCAAGGTATTAATGTCATGCCAACATACATTCTCTATTCAAATATTAGTGAAGCAAAAGGGAGTATAAAATGTGTATTGCTGAAAGGAGTCATGCTTTAAGAATTATAAGTGAAGCAAAAGAGCAATTCTATAGATAGATGACCATGCATGAGTTCTCCCAAAGTATATTCACTCATATGTGATTATTGTACATATCAACAAACAAAATTAAACGATGCTCCAAGAATAACACATATCATGTGAACAAATAAAAACATGGGACAAACTGAAACAAACCGTTATACCCTGGGATCTAGGTGGAATGATCAAATATAGTGACCATGGTTGTTTATATACATGCAAAACTTGTTATCTTTCTTCTTGTTTCTCTTTCAGAATGCTAACTCAGATATGATGGCAATGTATCATAAAGATAGTGAGATAAACCATTGTTTCTCTCTCTTAAATCTAATGCACATATCATGGCAAAGTCTCCTAAAGACAGCGCGATAAACCCATGTTTTCTTTCCGAGAAGCAAATGCAGATAAGAATGCAAAACATCTTGAAGATAGCGAGACAACTAAAAAGTAATGTCCCAATGTAGTGTTCGAGATACTCTTCACTGCTAGTGACACAAGCTTTCTGAAGTCAACGCCTGAATCAGTTTGCCTTCTTCAATCTTAACTCCAAGTAAAAACACAAGGTTCAGTTGTGCTCTGACTAGAAGTCGAATCACTAAAGAAGATGACGGAAAAGTCATATCAGCACATTATCGCTAAACATCTAGTGATGGAGGATATATAAGCGTCAAAACGGGGCAGTCTCATCATGTTGCTCAACTTCTTGTGCTGTAACTTTGCAGCAAGGTTAACGTTTCTTAAGCTCTATCGGAATGGTCTAACATCTTTAAACTTGTTTGCTTGTTACGTTCATTTACACTTGTGGCAAAATTTGATGCCCAATGGATATAATATGCTACAATGTCCTATTGTAACATACATATTATTATTAATTGCCGTATGTTTCTTCCCGTAGTCCGCTAATGAGTTGACCCAACATGTCATTAACAGGTTGAAAGAACCACATGCCACCAATGGTCTTAAATAACCATTGCCTCAGGCCTAAAGTATCATGGGCCACAAACGGACTGACAACACTACGAGCCATTGATGGGCCGAAAGCACCATAGTCTGCAAATGTGCCGACATTACAACATGTCGTAATATGTGCCAGAAGAAACGTGGGGAGCAGACGTGATGAAATAACCATCGGTGACATACATACCGAAAGTACCACAAATTGCAAATGGGCCAGAAGAAGGAACATGCCTAAACCAAACCGACAGACCCACTAGGCGGTGGTGAGCCAAATCCACACGGGATGTCAATTGGCCATATAGACCCAGACTGTTAATGGTCAGGCGCATGTAGGCTTTTAACGGGCCTTCCATGGGCTAGAAGCACGAAGATTTGATAGAAGCCCGTAGGCCTTAACCATGCATGGCCTAGGTTGGGCTAGCCCTTTTACCATAGGAGGCCACATTGTTAACTGATATAGGATCTTGTACCCCGCGTCTATTAGCTTAAAGACGACATGTTATGGCGGCTGCCACGTGTTGATGTTGTCCCGGTTGAGTGGGTCACCCGCGATGGAAACCACGTTCATGATGATGTGTCATTTTTGTCATGGGAGGGCACACTTTCATGAGAAAAAAATGACTTTTCCATGGAAGTGATCTATGATAGCACATGTACGACAATTTTGATTATGCCACAAACCTGCCATGGATGTAGATCTATGATAATAAAATAGACTTACTATGATGAACATGTATCATCACAGATGTGTCTTTTTCTTGTAACGTGAGCATGAGCATTTCCAGCAAGAGGGCGGCGTCTGATTGTCATTATTGTTGTTTTGCTAGATGTAGCTCCAAACCTAGTTTGGCTAGGTGGTTGTTCCATTGTTAGGGTTTTGTACAATTGCCCACTAATCAGTCGTGCATTATTTCATTTTTATCATGTTTTTTATTTGTAAACCAGTTCATTCTTTCTCCTATATGAATTAGCAAGAACACATTGTCCTTGTCACGTAATTCCACTACAGAAACATACAACATAACTTATAATCACACATAGCCAATAGCCATGTAGCACATGCAAAATGGGACGAGTACATGTGGATACATTAGATTGGGGGTAAGAAGAAGGCACAAAAGCAAGATATATGCATAAAAACCATGCACACAGCTTACTACTTACACCGATCCCAAATTTGTCGAATAACCATATGCATGCCACTACCAGAATCGCCCCCTAGGCCGTCGGCATAGCCCTGAGTCCCGTCGGGACAGACCTATGCCGACGGCCCCCGTCGGCATAGGGCCGTCGGCAACATATACGTCGGCATAGCCAGGGTGGCCGTCGGCATAGATGCTTTCCCGACGGGGGCCGTACATCTATGTCGACGGCCCTTGCCGTCGGCAACAATCATGCCTAACGGCGGCCGCCGTCAAGTTTGCCCAACGACTGGTCGCCACGTGGCACCCCTATGCCGACGGCCTAGCCGTCGGGTTAGTCAAAAACTATGCCGACGGCTAGACCGTCGGCATAGGTGTGCCACGTGGCGACCAGTCGCTGCTCGTGGACCAGGGATATGTCGACGGCTAGGCCGTCGGCATAGTTTGAAGCTAAGCCGACGGCCAAGCCGTCGGCATATTCCTTCATACAGAGCTCCCAGTAGCTGACACGTGGGTGCCTATGCCAACGGCCTAGCCGTCGGTACAGGTTTTAAACTAAGCCGAAGGCTACGCCGTCGGCATAGGTGCCACGTGTCAGCTACTGGGAGCTCACGCCAGCCCTATGCCGACGGCCTAGCCGTCGGCATAGTTTGCTTTTGCTTTTTTTCTTTTTTCTGTTTATTTTCAAATCAATTCAATTCAAATAACAGCACATATCAGCAGATATATATGATGGAATAGACATATAAAACACAACGGGATATCATCCGGCACCATCACAACAATATATGCATAAGCATCATCACACGCAAGTCTCTAAATGATCATCATCACAACCAACATAAGCATAAGCATATAGAGAGGCACACAAGTCATCTAAATGATCATCACCACACACAAGTCATCTCAAGCATCATCACCACACACAAGGATCATCGAGCACCGCGGAGGTCGTCACCGCCAAGACCGCCGAAGCCCAGTTCGTCACTACTAGCGGCAGCGCTACCGCCAAGACCGCCTCCGCCTCCACCTCCGCCTCCGCCTCCGTGGATCGAGTGGTCGGGCTCCGTGTCTCCGGGGTGCTGCGAAGACCACCGCCAACGGTAGATCCACCTATTCCCTGGATGTTGAAAAGACATATGCACGGGATATATGACTGTGTTGAAAGGCATGAAATGCTTTGGATGAATAGATTAGGGATGAACTAACCGGCGAGGGGCCAGCGTTCTGTGCCACAAACTCCTCAAAGCTCAGAAGCACTGGTTGTGCTGGAGGGCATTGTGCTGGAGGGAACTGAGGACACCTGTCGGCCGCCATTTTCTGAAAAGCCTGCTGCATCTGGCTATCCCTCTGCACTTGGTGTTCATAAAGCCTCTGATGCCACGCCATGGTCTCCTGGCGTGTGTACTCCATGTAGGCCTACGGTATGACATGATGGAACTCATAAAACTACTAAATGCGGAAAATAAAGTGAGCAATGAAGATAAGAGGGAAAATACTTACAGATTGTTGCTCCTGAAGGAGGGACTATGCACTGGTCACTGGCTGGCTCGTGCGCTGGCTCAGGCTCGGGTCGATCCGACGAAGCTGTGTGTAGGAGATACTAGGAGTGATCACAGCATCCAGAACCGCCTCCCGACCGTGCTCCTTGGGCCCCATCCTCACCACCGCCATGTCGTCTAGAGGCGCCGCAATGGGGTCAGGTGTGTCAGGATGTAACTTCAGATACGCTTCGGAGTAGGCCTTCTTCCTCCCCGCGGTCTTCTTGCCATAGTACTTGGGCTCGCCAGGCTTGGGGTCCTACCCACAGCAAGATCCCCTCCGTGTAGACCGACGCGTCCGTTTCCCCCCTCCAGGTGCCGGCGGCGCCGTCCGTGAGGGGGCACACCCCGGACACGCGTGCCGGGCGTTTGCAACCGCCACAACACTTCCAGACTTGTGAGAGGCCGCCTACGCAAGATTTGGCGGCATGCTAGCCCCCGGAGGCCGCCGGCCACAGCCGTAGACGCGCGAAGGGCAATCCGCGTAGAGGGAATTTTTCGGATACTTCTCCATCACCAAAAATTATGAAAAAATACCATCGTTCCTATAGCACATGTGCCCACGTCGTGCAAAAAAACTCATGATTTTATCGCGCTCCGAGTATTTAGTAATATTGACGCCGCATCGTTACCGCGGAACGTCTACTACCGTGTCATCGCCGTCCGTGAGGGGGCCACGCCCCGGAGACGCGTCCCGCCTCTTCGGACATGCCACCACACCACCCCGCATGTATGAGGGCCCGGTGCGACGCTCCGGTGGCATTGCTACCCCCCAGTGCCCCCGTCCCGCCTAACCCTGTAGCGTTTGACCACGGGATCTAGCCCTTTGACTTTGCACGGACGGGCTTTGACCAGTGGACCTCCCCACCCGGTTGTGTTAGGTCAGCCCATAGGAACACTTTGGAGCAACAGAGTAACATCCGGGCCAGACCCACAGCAAGATCCCCTCTGTGTAGACCCGACGCGTCCGTTTCCCCCCTCCAGGTGCCGGCGGCAGCGCCGTCCGTGAGGGGGGGCACACCCCGAAGCCCCAAGACGGGCGTCTACGCATGCATGAACACTTTCACATATGCATCGGGACCCGTGCGATGTTTCGGTGACATAGCTACACCCCGAATCCCCCCACCAACCAGAATTCCTTCCGTGTCGACCGTTTCCCCCCTCCGTGACACGGCGATAACGACGTTCGTAACGGGCGGCAATCGATATACCATCGGGTATGTTTTTTTAGATAAGGCATAATTATCTTATGCAAAAACAAAAACTAAAATAAAGTAAAAATAACAAAACAAAGTAAAAATAAAAAAATAAAGTAAAATACACGTATGCCGACGGCAAGGCCGTCGGCATATCTGTGCACACACGGAGGTTGTCCCACGGATTGATGACGTGGCGTGGCACACGGATCGATGACGTGGCGAAGGGGCCTATGCCGACGGCTGTGCCGTAGGCATACCTCTGCCACAGATAACCAAAGTAAAAATAAAAAATTAAGTAAAATAAATTTATGCCGACGGCAAGGCCGTCGGCATATCTGTGCACACACGGAGGTTGTCCCACGGATCGATGACGTGGCGTGGCACACGGATCGATGACGTGGCAGAGGGGCCTATGCCGACGGCTATGCCGACGGCTATGCCGTAGGCATACCTCTGCCACAGATATGCCGACGGCCGCCGTTACTGCCGTTGGCGTAGGGTCAACGCCGTCAAATGGTCAACGCTGACCGGGCAGGGGGGCCCGGGCTATGCTGGCGGCCTGTCCTATGCCGACGGGCCCCGTAGGCGTATCTCGGGCGGTCCCGACGGCCTCGTCTATGCCGACGGCCCCGTCGGCATAGATGGATGTATGCCGACGGCTATTCTACGCCTACGGCCTATCCTTGGCCGTCGGCATAGGTCCATAGATGCCGACGGGGGCCATCGGCATAGATTTGGCCGTCGGCAACCCCAGTTTTTCTGGTAGTGTGGGTGATGATATGGAACGTGTGTAAGGATGATATTTATACTTCTTTCATTTATGACATGCCGATATATATTCCATAAACTGACTAGGTCATCACGGATATATGTCACCACTGATCGGTCAGCTACCCTGTCAATGATGACATATTCGTCACCGACCGGGAACTGTTCATGGGTCCGAGGCGACTCAATGAGGATATGTATTGGCCGGTCAGTGCCAACTAACCCTATAGTAGTGTTACCCGAGTAGGGCATGGAAGAGAGAGGAGATAACCTAGGAAATGGAGAGTGAGAATAGAGGGATTTATAAGAGTGTTCCTGTAAAAAAATCAACCGCTTGGAGCGGGAAAACTCTTGGCACCCCCCCCCCCCCCCAGGTCAGACGATGCTCGGGGGAGAAGGAACAATGTTGGGCAACTTACTCCACAAATGAGACCTAAACGTGCATTTTTTAAAGAACTACGACCAAACCGACACTATCAAAAAAGTATTATGACCTCTAATGCATTTTATTTTATTATAAACCGTGTCATTCTTTCTTCCATTTGAATCACTGGGATCATCACATCATGCTCTTGACGAGGTTCTGCGATAAATAATTGACACTCCATACAGATATATATCCACTAGCTCTATAGCACGTGCAAAAAGGGTGAGTAAAATATAGATGGATACATAGATTGGGGTAAGAACAGAGGCGCAAAAGCAACCTAGCTATATGCATAAACCATGCACATAGCTTACTACATATAGTGATTCAAAATTTGTTGTCAGAGTAGGACTTGAAAAAACCTATCTCGACGTACTACTTAGGCTCTTAGGTTATTCTATATACGAAAACTTGTCTTCCACACTCTTCGACTATTTATTTTGCCGAGTGGTACCGGAGTTAGGCTCTGTAAACATCCATCCCTCCGACTATATTGACCCTGTAGAATGCCCTCTACAGCCATAGGGCACCTGCATTCCGTATCATGGGGACCAGCTCACCACCAAGGTGCAGAGACATGACCTTATTGGTGCCGCCGACAAGCTTTCCACCGATGAACACTGCTGGGACGGGTGGCCCCTTCCCGAGAAGCTTGAGGAGCGCCCTCTCCATCTCTTTGCCCTTGGGATCATGGTCTAGCTCATGAACTAGAGCATTGACACCGAGGTCGGTGAAGAGGCGGGTTACCGTGTGGCACATGCAGCATGAGTTCAAGGTGAAGATCACCACCCCCCGCTCTGACGCCATCTTCATCACACGGTCCATCTCTGCCCCCTGACGCTAGATCAATAACCTCGAGGCAAGCTGGTATATGAACGAGCTTGCTGCTAGCGTACTCCTAGCTAGAGAACTTGTGAGTAGTTTGTGCTTCTGTTGTGTGGGACGAAACTTGGGATGGTTTGGTAGCATGTAGTCAATGGGTTCCTTTTATAGCGCTGCGCAGGTTGGTTAAAAGAGTGCGTACGTACGTATTCAGGAGATCAACCTGGATAGTGCATCGATCAGGCTTTTCATTAGGAGCCAATGGACTTCGGAATATTAGCTTGTGTCGACCTATGGAGGAATCTCTCATCTGGCTATCGGAAGTTCAAGGGCCATCTACTTTTCTGCACGGATTTGGCCATGTGCGCGTGGCAATATTGACGAGATCAGTCAAATAGCTGCATGTTGTCCCACAATTCTGATGGGACAACGACGGGGAATGCCAAATTAACGATACTGTACGTACGGCCAGTGCGTTGCCATGAAAACCAGCCAAGTATGCAGCCGGTGACGAGTCGCCTCAGTTTCAGAATAACATCCAGATATCTCCCTCCATCACTTATCTGTAGGCACAGAATCGGTTCAAGTTGCCTGCTTTCCGTGTGCATATTTAGATGCTTCAGCTTTGTGAACCCCATCGTAATCGATCGACGGCCTGATCTTGCCAGATACGGAGGCGTCGCGACGCCACAGTCCGATGACTTTGCAATCTTTGCATTTATGTGACACATCTTTACCGAATTAATTGATCCTGCAAAGATCAGCTAGAAAGCGAGGAAAATATAAACAAAGAAGGCTCGCATGTGCTACTTTTATTTATCTTTGGTCAAAACCTACCTCAACATCAAATTTCGGTCCTATATGAATCTATTATGATCTTTTCATTTATCTCAATGTCAGACTGTTTGTGTTTGACTGTGTGCATGGTAGTTATGCGGAGTTCGTATGTTGCTCATTATGATTTGTATCCTTTTGATGCCGGAAATGCGCATAATTACTTAAGTGCGGGTACACTCACCTGCCAAGTCCTACCGACTGCTCGTTTTGCCTTGCAATTCACGCAGTAGTTCAATCCTGCACAAGGGCACAATAAAAATAAAATAAAAATCCCTTAAAATGTTTTAGGTTTCAACGATGAAATTTACGGTTTGCATCTAAAACTGAAATGTTTCAACCAGTTTCATAGATATAATTTTAAGAAAAATTTTAGTCGGTCGTAGACACAAAATAATTGATTTTTATCGATCACTCGTACTAAGTTTCAATATTGAAACTTAACACATTTTTAATCATCAAAATATATTCAAAATGAATCTTATTTGAAAGCGCTGGTCACGAGAAACACGAATATGAAAATATAAGTTAATTTGGAATTTTTGTTTAAAATATATAAAACTTTGAAAATCAGAAGTCAAATAAAAGCGGGCACCTGAGAAAAATATGTCACAAATTAATCCTGTCTCGTTTGATGTTATATTTTGAGTTAAGCGTCCTTTATCGAAAAATGTGCTACCTTTTGTTTTGCGACTACACAAGGAAGACCAGTGATTGCCTTACGAACAGATTTTATAGTCATCACTGTCGGAATTCTGCCCATGGATCAATCAACTACATCAAAATGCAACGAACACACACGCACAAAAATATATATAGCTAAAGGGCTCTTATCTAGTCTTTTCTTTTTTGCGTTTCTTTTCTTCTTGATACAATGTTTACACGGCCTGATGCCTGCACAAATATCCAGCGAACGTCGGATTTTAGGCATGACAAGTTGAATTTTTTTATCGCAAGTTGTGTCCGTCGAGAATTGCAACTTTAGTTAGCGAGCATGACAAATCCACTTTATTTCATTTTACCAGAAATTACCATGCTTGCAAATTAAAAAAAAACGCTCGTCCAAAAATTTTTTGCAGGAAAAACATTTGATTTATCATGTATAAAATTCTGACGTCAGATTTTTTAACTTTTCATACCACCAACCCTAACACAAACTTAAACTTACACACATACTTACTAGACAGACGTCCTAGCCCTACACGGACTCTACACGGTACCTAGCACGGCATACAAACCGATTCAAACACAAACTACTAATACTCGTAGGTATTAGCTATCTTAGTTTATGCAAACTAACAAGACTACAAAGTAAGACAATTCCTAAAAGTCCTTTTTAAATCTTGACTCTCCATCTTTTGTGCTCATCTCGATCCTTGATGGCTAATGAATCATCCCTTATCAACTAATCCTCTCGCGCCCAAACAAGTCTAATTTTCATACAGATCGACAGCAACAATCTTTACTTCAATTTTGACTTGTTGAATTTATAAACCACCTCAAATATGCCTTAGATTACCCAGCCATGCTATCAACCTCATGAAATGCACCACCTTGTGAATTACACCATCCACCCTAACCAGATATATCAGCTACCTTGTGGAACACGACTAGTACAGAAAACGATAGTAGTGGCGTGCCAAAAAACACATAGAAAGTGGGGTCCCCACACCACCAATACGATGCCACTAATAATTGTTACTGGTGGCATCTTGTTGCACGTCACCCGTAAAAGAAAACACTAGTGCACGCTGAAAAACAGAAAACACTAGCGACGTACCAGTATAGGAATACACCACTAATGTAATTTTCAGGCACAAAAAATGTTGTCACGACATCGTTTTCCAAGCCAAATGGCTATTTTTTGTTGTCCTGCCCGCATTTTGAGAGCTTTGGCTACAAGAGCAAAATTTAGCCAAAAATTCTGCCAAAAGAGCAAAACTTGGCAAAAAAATTGCTTCCATAGCTTCAAGATGAGCACGTTGGCCCATTTTTACTATTATGGCAGCATTTTACAGTTTAAAAGAAATCACACATATATATAACATGTACAACAAAGTACTAACATAGCATGACTAGTACTGTTCAAAATAGTACTAACATCGGATGACTAGTAGCATAACATGTTCAACCAACTACCAGCATAGTATGACTAGCTAGATAGCATGCCTACTAACTAGAGTCAAGACACAATTAGGTTTGTAGTTAGGGAGTCGGAGTCAGAGGAGTCCTGGTCATGGTATTTGTACTACACCATGATCTCCCCACATTCATGGTCAAGTAGAATGTAACCCTCTAAACATCTACCACCCCGAAGGCATCTAATAGGTCTCTCCAACTAGGGCAACCGAGATAGGTTCAGTCTGCCTCATTGGTGAGAAGAACAGTGAAGTTCCTGTCCTTCTCATCTGCATCTGAGTAACTTCAAGTGTACCATCGCAAGAATGCCAACATTGACCTTTCCTAGGAAGTCATGCCTTGCCCTCCAAGTGATGGTTTGAGCAAAATTAGAAGAAAAAAATTAGACAAAATTTTGGCGCGCAACTATGAAACTTAGTCACAGCATGTTGAACTGAAACATACTGTCCTAGTTAGGAAGTCGCTGGGAAGATCCATGAACAACGTTTTGTCCTTCTGGTAGTTGTCTTTGCTACAGTTGCCGCACATGTGATCCAATTACTACATTCATGTTGACAAATTAAACATGTAATGAAATGGTTTTCACACAACACACGTGCATCTCTGCCAAATGAAATTATCTAAACTTGAATTTGCAAAATGAGAACTAGCAGATACTTAAAAAAAGTTGACAAATTAGTATGTGCATAATTTAGACACTTTAGTAGTTCATTACATAATTTAGACACCATAGTATGATCGGTTGCATATTAAACACAAATATTCTAAATTTAAACCTTGGTATGGCCGTACGAAGTTTAAACATAAAACATGCACAAGTTCAAAAGTTTAAACAACCTGGTACGATCAGCTAATGATAATGATAAAACTAGCTATGGTGATAGTCTAGATAGCTCCCTCCCAATCCAACTAGCTCACATGCGGGCACGCGCGCGCGGGGGGGTGGGGGGGGGAGGGAGGGGGGAGGGGGAGGTGTAGGTGAAATTACCGCAGTACGACTCAAAGTCATACGAGTCATAGTCCTCGGAGTTGGGCTCCATCCCCCCCCCCCCCCCCCCCCCCCCCCCCCCCGCCAGACGGACCGGCCTCGTGGCCGTTCGTGGTAGACCAGCCGCACGGCTGGTCCTGCTGACGCTCCTCCTCGTCGGACAACTAAAGGACGAAAGCATGCCAGTATATGTATTCGTCCACTTGTTGGTGCACCTCCCTGTGCACGTCGTCGTATTCTCTATCACCTAGCAGTTATCCTTAAGGAGATTAGGCTCCTCCTTGAGGAGAAGGACCATGAAGGGGGTCAAAGAGATGTGCCTCAGCCTCAAGGTTCTCTGGCGTGAGGAATTTTACTGTGTGGTCCATCTTGGGGAAGTTGAGCTCTGTCGATTGCCGAACAATTGTAGAAAAACTTAGTTGTACGCGTGTTCCTCCATCTCTATGGTCTTCTGCATTCCAAGTCAATAGTTTTGGCCATAAAAGGAGACCCCCCCCCCTCCCCCCCCCCACATGTTCTTCCCTTTCGCTATCACATCACAATACGACACCATGTCCGGCAATGGGGAAGCTCACACCAAGGAGATTATCGGCCCAACCCCTCTGTGTTTCCTAGATTTCTTTTGCTTGGAGTTTTTGGACTAGTTGGAATAAGTTTGGAATTTAACATATTTTCCCTAGTCGCCCTGCTGATTGTTTGTTTAAAATGGTTGCACTCTTATCGCAATGGAAGCCACTGGCTAAGGCAGTTGATGATGATGCGCTCACCTCACTCATTGCCAAGTGTTAGTGTTAGACCACATGTGTGTGTGTACGTAGTATGCCTGTGTATGTGTACGCGTAGAGTACATGTGATCGTGTGCGTGAGTTAGTGGCGCACGATCACCAGTAGTGGCGCCCGATCTCTCCCTGGAGGTCTCTGTAAACTGTATATACGCCCTAGCCGATGAGCTAACAAAAGTGCGTTGAAACTCATAGCTAAACCTCCTCTTATCATGGTATCAGATACCGGCGACCGGAACAATCCCTTTGCTCCGGCCGGCGATCCCGCTTCTGCCGCTATGGGTGACAGCTCTCCTTCCTCCCCTGCCGCTGACGGCTCCGGCGCCCCTGTCGCCGGTTGCTCCGGCCCCTGCCCTCCTGCCCGCTCGCTCTGTCGCTGGCTTTCCTGTCATTGCGGCCGCTCCGACGCCGCCTCTGACCACCGTCTCCCCGGCGGTTCTGCAGACCATGGACATCCGCCGCCATGTCCCCATCACCCTCGATCTGCTCACCGGCAACTACGCGCAGTGGCGCCGCCACTTCGACACGGCGATCGACATGTTTGGCCTCCGCGATCACGTGGACGCCGAGGCCGTCCCGCGCTTCGACGATCCTGACTGGGCGATGGCGGATCACGCCGTCGTTCACTGGATTGAACACCACCATCGCCCCCACCTCCTGACGCCGTCATGGCGGACGACGACACCGTCCTCACCGTCTGGACGGCGATCGACGGCATTTTTCGCGACAACCAACTCGCCGCGCCGTCTACGTCGACGGAGTATATGCCGTGGTGCAGGCGATCTGACGATCATGCAGTACTGTACTAAGTTGAAGACGTATGCTGATCAGCTCCGCGATCTGGGCCAGCCGGTGTCCGAGCCGCGCCAGGTCTTCCATCTTTCCGCGGGCTCAACCGCCAGTTCCATGGCGCCATCCCCCACATCACGTCACAGTCGCTGCTGTCCTCGCTTCTTCAGACACGCTTCTTCCTGCTTCTTCGAGGAGCATCGGGCCGAGCAGACCGCGCGTCTTCAGGGCGCCCATGCGCTCTTCGCCGGGCGCGGAGCTGCTTCGCCCTCACCACCCACTGCACCCCCTGCTGCGCCTGACGCCACCAGCGGCGGGCGTGCGCATGCTGGCCGCGGGCGTCGCCGCGGGCGTGGCAACAGCACGGGCGGCGCCCCGTCGCCGACTGCCCCTCCTACTCGCGCACCTGGACTCCCTGCTCCGGCGCCCAGCACCAACTCGTGGACTGGCCTCGTCCAGGCCTGGCCCATGCCGTGGCACGCACCAGGGTCTGGTGTGCTTGGCCCCGTCCCGGAACGCCGCCTCAACAAGCCATGTATGTTGCGCTGTTCTCCGCTGCACCTGGTGGCTACGGCTACGGCTACGCTCCGTCGCCCGGTCACGCATCGCCGTACGGCTACGGCCCGCCCCCTGGAGCGCCTACGCAGCAACACCAGCAGCCCCTGGACATGGCCTCCCTCCAGGCGGCCCTCCACAGCGCCACCGCTGGTCCCTCGTCGTCGGGCAGTACCTCTGACTGGTAGGTATTTGGACTCCGGCGTGGCCTCGCATATGGCGAAAAACCCCGGTAACCTCCACTCCGTTCACCCTCCTACCTCTCCTTCCCATATCATCGTTGGTAGCGGTGAACATCTCCCCATCACTCATGTTGGTACTGGCTCCATAATCTCTGGCACTTCTCCCATTCAGCTTCACAATGTTCTTATTGCTCCGTCCTTGATCAAAAACCTTCTGTCTGTTCGTCATCTTTGCCGAGACAACCCTGTTTCCGTAGAGTTTGACTTCTTTGGTTTCTCTGTTAAGGACCTCCGGACTTGCACGGTGATTCTCCGATGTAATTCCACGGGCGATCTGTGTCGGGTGGCGTCTGCACCGTCGCTGTCCTCCCTCCCGTTCGCTGGCGTGGTCATCACCGAGCTTCTTCACCAGCGTCTTGGGCGTCCGGGGGAGGCATCGCTCCATCTGCTGGCTTCGCAGCTGCCCTTTACCTTCGCCAAGTCCGCGCCTCACCACTGTCATGGCTGCCGAGTGGGCAAACACACTCGTTTATCTTTTTCTTCTTCTGTCAGTAGCACATATTTCCCTTTCCAGCTCTTGCATTTGGATGTATGGACGTCGCCAGTTGCTAGTGTTTCTGGCTATCAATTCTACTTGGTTATACTCGATGATTATACACATTATGTCTGGACATTCCCACTGAAAAACAAGTCTGATGTTCCCCCAATTCTGCGCGATTTCTTGGCTTATGCTCGTACATAGTTTCAGCTCCCCGTTTTCTCTCTTCAGACTGACAACGGGAGGGAATTCGACAGTGTTTCAGTTCGCTCACTCCTCTCTGCGCATGGCTCTGTCCTCCGCCTCTCTTGCCCCTACATGAGCCAGCAGAACGGCAAGGCAGAGCGCGTGCTACGTACCCTGAATGACAGTGTGCGCGCGCTCCTCTTCCACGCATCGATGCCGCCACGGTTCTAGGCTGAAGCCCTGAACACCGCCTCCTACCTACAGAACAGGCGCCCATGTCATGCTACTGCCCCTCGCTCTCCTCATGAGCTCCTCCTAGGTGTCGCGCCTGACTACAGTCTGCTGCGTGTCTTCGGTTGCTTATGTTATCCTAACACTGCTGCCACCGCGCGCCACAAGCTTGCTGCTCGCTCCGTAGCCTGTGTATTTCTTGGGTATCCTTCAGATCACCGTGGCTATCGCTGCTTCGATCCTCAATCCTGCCGCGTCCTCACCTCGCGCCATGTCGTGTTCCACGAAGACGTCTTCCCCTTTGCTCATCGCACCACTCCCCCGCCTGAGCCGCCCCTGCCCTTGCCTGCTGCTGCGCCTCTAATTCTGCAGGTGCCCGCGTCGAGCTCTGTTGTCGCGCCTCCCTCTGTTTTACAGCAGGGATCGCAGGCTGCCGTGCCCTCTTCATCGAACGGCTCCAGTTCCATCGTGCCCTCCTCAGGTTCGAACGGGACCGTCGGATCTGGCGCGGACGACTCCCGCGCCCGCTCGCACAGCGGCTGTTCAAGCTCCGCTGCCCCTTCCTCATCGGACGGCTGTGGCTCCTCGGCGCCCACTCCTTCACCCGCTGCCCCGACCGCTCCGGCAGGGCCTGCTCCGTCGCGTCGGATGATCACGCGTGCACAGACGGGGATCATCCGTCCCAATCCATGCTACTATGACGCCGCCACTGCCTCCACTACTACTGTGCTCTCTCCGCTTCCCAGCTCTGTTCGCGTCGCCGTGCGCGACCCGAACTGGCTGGCTGCCATGCGTGAAGAGTACGACGCTCTCGTCCACAAACCGCACCTAGGATCTGGTGCCTTGTCCTCCCGGCGCTAACTTGATCACTAGTAAATGGGTGTTCGAGCATAAGTTGCGTGCTGATGGGACGCTCGACCGCTACAAGGCCAGGTGGGTGGTGCGCGGTTTCCGTCAGCGTGCCGGCGTCGACTACGGCGAGACCTTCTCGCCGGTCGTCAAGCCTGCAACCATCCGCACCGTCCTCACCATTGCTGCATTGCGCTGCTGGCCTGTCAACCAGCTCGACGTGAAGAATGCCTTTCTACACGGCACACTCGCGGAGGAGGTGTACTGCCATCAGCCCGCCGGCTTCGTCGACACCGATCGTCCCAACCACGTCTGCCGCCTGGCCAAATCTCTCTATGGCTTGAAACAGGCCCCACGCGCCTGGTTCCTGCGCTTCGCCGGCTTTCTCAAGACGATCGGCTTCACCAGCACGCGCTCCGAATCGTCTCTGTTCGTCTACACGCACGGCGACGACATGGCCTTCCTCCTCCTGTACGTCGACGATATCGTGCTCACCGCCTCCACGGCGGGGCTCCTCGCACACGTCATCGCCTGTCTCACCAGCAAGTTCGCCATGAAGGATCTCGGCCCGCTCCACTTCTTCCTCGCCATCCGTGTCCAGCGCATCGCTGCTGGCTTCTTCCTCTGTCAGCGCCAGTACGCTGAGGACGTGCTCGATCGTGCTGGCATGGACACCTGCAAGCCGTCTCCGACGCCCATCGACACCAAGGGAAAGCTACCACATGCTGATGGGCCGCGGGTCGACGATCCCTCTGACTACCGCAGCATCGCCGGTGCGCTGCAGTACCTCACCATCACCCGCCCCGAGTTGGCCTACGCGGTGCAACAGATCTGCCTTCATATGCATGATCCTCGCGTCTGTCACCAGAACCTGATCAAGCGCATGCTCCGGTATGTGCGTGGCACTCCGTCGCTCGGGCTGCACCTGCGTGCCTCGGCGCGCCTGGACTTGCGCGCTTTCACTGACGTCGACTGGGCCGGCTGCCCCGACACCCGTCGCTCGACCTTCGGCTTCTGCGTCTACCTCGGGGACGCCCTCGTCTCCTGGTCGTCCAAACGCCAGGCCATCGTCTCGCGCTCCAGCGCCGAGGCGGAGTACCGCGGCGTCGCCAACGCCGTTGCCGAATGCGTCTGGCTATGCCAACTCCTCGGTGAACTCTGCGCTCCGGTGACAACGGCGACTCTGGTCTTCTGCGACAACGTTTCCTCAGTCTACCTCTCGGCGAATCCAGTGCATCACCGACGCACCAAGCATGTGGAGCTGGACATCCACTTCGTCCGCGAGCGCGTCGCGCTCGGCGAGTTCCCTGTCCTTCACATCCCCACGAAGCAGCAGCTGGCTGATGTCATGACCAAAGGCCTGCCCAAGGACGTTTTCCTCCAGTTCAGGTCCAGTCTTTGCGTCGACACGGCCGACGACACGACTGCGGGGGGTGTTAGACCGTGTGTGTGTACGTAGTATGCCTGTGTATGTGTACGCGTAGTGTACATGTGATCGTGTACGTGAGTTAGTGGCGCACGATCACCAGTAGTGACGCACGATCTCTCTGGAGGTCTCTGTAAACTGTATATACGCCCCAGCCGATGAGCTAACAAAAGTGCGTTGAAACTCATAGCTAAACCTCCTCTTATCACCAAGATCAGAGTGTTGGCCTGTTTGCTTTGCCCTGCCTCCCATGCAATTCCTGCGACTGGAGTTTAGTTACTTCTTTTATCGCTTATTGACCAACGCGCCGCATTAGCTGGGATGGTTGTAATGTTATTTTGAACCCCTCTTGTGGCACTGGATATTGTTATTGTGGCTCGTTAGGCTTTATTTATAAAGTCGGACAGTATGTCTTTTCTCTAGAAAAGAAAAATCACTCCATCTGTTATGGGATGGTCCCGTTGCTCTTGAATGCTGGAATTCCATCGTCAAAGAAAATATGAGGACCGTCTCAACAATTGGATTATGAGTCACGTCTTAGTTAATCCATAGTCAAGACGCATACAATGATTTCCAGAGCTGGCATTGGCTGATTTGCTTTGTAACGTTTCCTGTTTTCTTTTCTTGATGTACATACTTTGTTTTAATATATGGAAAATACCATAGAACGATTGTATGTATAGGTTCAAAAAATGACACAAACCTACCGGTGAGAGCATAAGAGGCTGAATTTTCGAAGAACTTGTCCTTTGTATCTGGCTTGATACATCTCACATGGAGTTTTTTTTAGAGGGGGGGGGGGGGGGGGGGGCGCTCCCCGGCCTTTGCATCAGAACAATGCATACGGCCAACTTTATTAAAAAGCAAATAGGTTCCACTGGTAGAAAAAGGGCCTATAGTCCCGGTTCGTAAGGGCCTTTAGTCCCGGTTCAGAAACCGGGACTAAAGTGTCGGTACTAATACCTCCACCCTTTAGTCCCGGTTCAATCCAGAACCGGGACTAAAGGCCCTCCACGTGGGCAGTGCGCAGAGCCCAGTCAGGAGACCCTTTGGTCCCGGTTGGTGCCACCAACCGGGACCAAAGGGTCTCCTGACTGGGCTCTGCGCACTGCCCACGTGGAGACCCTTTGGTCCCGGTTGGTGGCACCAACCGGGACCAATAGGCATCCACGCGTCAGCATTTCTGTGGCTGGGGTTTTTGTTTTTTTTTGAAGGGGGGGGGGGGTTGGGGGTTTTAGGGGGTTAATTTAGGTGTTTCATATATTGTGTTAGCTAGTTATAATTAATAGAGAGAAGTGTCCTCTGTTATGTCTGTGCTTGGTCGACGCTACGTACTATACATACGTATATAGAGAGGACTAGACACGCTAGCTAGCTAGTAAGCAAACGAAGGAAACAGAAGATCGTCATGAACATATATGCATATATACAGAGAGAAGTGATATCGACCACCTCTCCTTCTCCGAGAGATTGGTCGAACAACAAGTTCTCGTATATCTATCTGACACTACCGGCTACATATATACAGTAATTACGCCAGCTGGCGAAAGGGGGATGTGCTGCAAGGCGATTAAGTTGGGTAACGCCAGGGTTTTCCCAGTCACGACGTTGTAAAACGACGGCCAGTGAATTGTAATACGACTCACTATAGGGCGAATTCCTCGCATGCGAGCTGGTGCTAGGAGTTCATCCCGATTCCGAAACATCTAATTTAAAGAAGGGGGTCAATACATATATATATGAATGAATGAAACTCAACACAAATGATGGTAATAAAATAAAATTGTGAATGTTGTTATTTACGTACTGCATATTGTTCGTCAGTGTAGCACCGCTCACAGGTCATGTGGCGGATGGACTCGCAAACATAGTAACCACAGAAATCATTCCCTTGTTCCTGCCACAACCACTTTACAAGAAATAGAGGTTAATCAAACTGATAAGCAAGAATGCCAAATGGTATTGATGAAACTAGCGCTTGAATGACTAGTAGATGCGCTTAAAATGCTACTATAGCTAGTACTTACTTTCGGGTGTCTAAATTGCAGCTCCTTCGGCAGTCCCGGAGCTTTTCTGGTGAATTTTCTCCAAACCCTGCCGGACAAAGAAAACAATTACTTAATATATCAGGAAATGAACAAAGTTGCTGATATGGTGGATAATGATCGATTTAATTTACTTCTCGAGTATTTGAGTCATGTCTGCATAGTCCTTGGGATCTTTTCGTCTTGAGTCTAAGACGGTTACTAGTCCCTGCTCAAGCTTAATATGTAGGAGAATATAGTGGAAACTGCACACGCATGCATAACTCATCAATTACATTACTATAACCTTGACTAATATATAAGGAAAACCGAATACGCACAAGACAGTAACACTCACTTGAAGTTGTAAGGAAAGAGTATTATATCTTTGTTTTGATTTATTATCAACGATTCTAGCATGCTGGCCTCGGTTTCTGCGGCATGAAATTTAACCTGAGTTGCATCTATGAGATTTGTGTTAATGAACCCAATATCACCGACTTGTCTTTTCTTCAATTCGATGATCTTCAATCTGCATAATATAGTGAGGATGATTATAAATACATGCAATGAAAGAGCTAAGCTATATAGAGAAACTTAATGACAGAAGTAGTACTACTTACAGACAGTAGCAGGTGACAGTTGCTTTATCGAGGGCCAATTGATTGAAGAACTGATAGAACTCCTCAAATGGAACAGGCAACAGATCAATTCCAACGAGGTCATGCTCCGGTTTAACTCTCGCATACAAAGTACTCCTCCCCCCAGAGTCTCTGCAGATTTTTAAGTACCAATCATGCAATCTTCGCATCATCATTGATAGAGATCTTTCATCTTTGACGAGAGGCTTCCCGTACTCGTATTTTTGTATCTGCACGTCCATGGGGTCATAATGTACTTCGTCGGGCAGGTAATCTGCAGGATTGCTATAACCGGGAACCATCCTCGGATCATTATCGACGTTGTGGCTAGGCACCTTGAGCGGGGGGCACGATTGCTTCGCTTGTTCGCCGAGCTGGGCAATTTGTTTCCCAGCTCGTCGTTGTTTCAGCCTTTGATCACTGACAGTACTTCCCGACCGCTCCTCTTCGGCAAATTCCTTTCCAATAATGCGGTCATAGTTTCCTTTCGGCGAATCAGACTTCGGTGGTTTTGTCAGGGTAGCCAGAGTGCGCTTCACTTTCACCCGATCTACCTTCTCCTCCGGAGGTGGATGTTTCTTTGCTTTCACCCCTTCAAAGAATTTCTTCACTTCTTCTCGCGCGATCTCGGCGTTCTCCTCCTGGTTCCTCTTGTATGGTAACTTCTCTGGAGTCTTCAGAGAAGGACCGAATCTGTATGTCCTCCCGCCTCTGGTTGTACTGCTAGACGCCGACCGAGCAGACATAGCGGTTGTCTTCTTTACTTGCTTAAGCGGCGGAGGAGAAGGACTACGACGCGCCGGAGCAGCTGGAGCGGCGGTAGGTCTCTTCCGCCCTTGCTGATGAGGCGGAGAAGGAGGAGGCGGGCTGCTCGGGCACGTCGGCGCAGGCGGAGAAGGAGGCGGAGTGCCGCCGCGCGCCGGAGAAGGAGCCGGCCGAGGGCCCTGATCGTCACTCGCCGGAGGAGGAGGAGGCGGTGGAGGCGGAGTGCCCTGACTCGCCGGAGGAGGAGGAGGAGGCGGTGGCGTCCAGTTCGGAAGGTTGATGAGGTCCTTCCGCCATAGGCACGGAGTCTTCAGAGCAGACCCCAGCAGAGTCTCCCCTTCACCGGTAGGGTGGTCAAGCTGGAGGTCCTCAAATCCCTCCGTTATCTCATCCACCATCACCCTAGCATATCCTTCTGGAATCGGCTGGCAGTGAAAAGTTCGGAACAGCTAGTCCACCGGGACCCTTTCCAAAGATTACGTAGTGTAAATCATTGACCATAGCAAGCACGTGAACACCGGTGCGCATGGCGGGCTTCTTCCGGTGATCTGCCTCGCCTTTGAAATGCTTGCCTTTCTTTCGACATTGATGGTTGGTCGGAAGAAATCGACGATGGCCCAGGTACACATTCTTCCTGCATTTGTCCAGGTATATACTTTCAGTGTCATCTAAACAGTGCGTGCATGCGTGGTATCCTTTGTTTGTCTGTCCTGAAAGGTTACTGAGAGCGGGCCAATCGTTGATGGTCACGAACAACAACGCCTTAAGGTTAAATTCCTCTTGTCTGTGCTCATCCCACGTACGTACACCGTTTCCATTCCACAGCTGTAAAAGTTCTTCAACTAATGGCCTTAGGTACACATCAATTTCGTTGCCGGGTTGCTTAGGGCCTTGGATGAGAACTGGCATCATAATGAACTTCCGCTTCATGCACATCCAAGGAGGAAGGTTATACATACATAGAGTCACGGGCCAGGTGCTGTGATTGCTGCTCTGCTCCCCGAAAGGATTAATGCCATCCGCGCTTAAAGGAAACCATACATTCCTTGGGTCCTTTGCAAACTCATCCCAGTACTTTCTCTCGATTTTTCTCCACTGCGACCCGTCAGCGGGTGCTCTCAACTTCCCATCTTTCTTTCGGTTCTCACTGTGCCATCGCATCAACTTGGCATGCTCTTCGTTTCTGAACAGACGTTTCAACCGTGGTATTATAGGAGCATACCACATCACCTTCGCAGGAACCCTCTTCCTGAGGGGCTCGCCGTCAACATCACCAGGGTCATCTCGTCTGATCTTATACCGCAACGCACTGCATACCGGGCATGCGTTCAGATCCTTGTATGCACCGCGGTAGAGGATGCAGTCATTAGGGCATGCATGTATCTTCTCCACCTCCAATCCTAGAGGGCATACGACCTTCTTTGCTGCGTATGTACTGTCGGGCAATTCGTTATCGTTTGGAAGCTTCTTCTTCAATATTTTCAGTAGCTTCTCAAATCCTTTGTCAGCCACAACATTCTCTGCCTTCCACTGCAGCAATTCCAGTACGGTACCGAGCTTTGTGTTGCCATCTTCGCAATTGGGGTATAACCCTTTTTTGTGATCCTCTAACATGCGATCGAACTTCAGCTTCTCCTTTTGACTAATGCATTGCATCCTTGCATCGACAATGACCCGGCGGAGATCATCATCATCGGGCACATCGTCTGGTTCCTCTTGATCTTCAGCAGCTTCACCCGTGGCAGCATCATTGGGCACATCGTCTGGTTCCTCTTGATCTTCACCAGCTCCCCCCGTTGCAGAATCACCGTATTCAGGGGGCACATAGTTGTCATCGTACTCTTCTTCTTCGCCGTCTTTCATCATAACCCCTATTTCTCCGTACCTCGTCCAAACATTATAGTGTGGCATGAAACCCTTGTAAAGCAGGTGGGAGTGAAGGATTTTCCGGTTAGAGTAAGACCTCGTATTCCCACATTCAGTGCATGGATAACACATAAAACCATTCTGCTTGTTTGCCTCAGCCGCATCGAGAAACTCATGCACGCCCTTAATGTACTCGCGGGTGTGTCTGTCACCGTACATCCATTGCCGGTTCATCTGCGTGCATTATATATAATTAAGTGTCCAAATTAATAGAAGTTCATCATCACATTAAAACCAAAGTGCATACATAGTTCTCATCTAACAACATATAGCTCTCCAGAGCATCTAATTAATTAAACCATACATTGAAACTATGTAAAACATTTCAATGCGAAAACAAATGCGATTATAATCGCAACCAAGGTAACAATTGATCCAACGGCATAATGATACCAAGCCTCGGTATGAATGGCATATTTTCTAATCTTTCTAATCTTCAAGCGCATTGCATCCATCTTGATCTTGTGATCATCGACGACATCCGCAACATGCAACTCCAATATCATCTTCTCCTCCTCAATTTTTTTTATTTTTTTCTTCAACAAATTGTTTTCTTCTTCAACTAAATTTAACCTCTCGACAATAGGGTCGGTTGGCATTCTGATTCACATACATCCTAGATAAATAAAATCTATGTCACGTTGGTCGGCATAATTTTCATAAACAATAAATGAACCAATAGTTATGAAGATAATATACATACCAAATCCGAATCATAGACAGGACGAGGGCCGACGGGGGCGGATACCAAAACCATCGCACTATATAAGATGCAATAATAAATGTAAGAAAATGATACAAGTATCTATCTAAACAGACAAGTAAGAATATTTTTCCTTTCAGAAAGAAGATAAGAACAAGAGGCTCACCACGGTGGTGTCGGTGATGAGATCAGCGCGAGTGATCGACGGCGGTGAAGACGGGGACGGGGCGTGACGGACCGCTAAATCTAGACAAATCTCGAGGAAAATGGAGCTTGGAGGTCGAGCTTCGAGAGGAGAAAGTTTAAGTAGTGTGGCTCGGGCATTCCATCGAACACCTCATGTGCATAGGAGATGAGCTAGAGCACCACAAACCCCTCCCCTCGCCGGCCAGAGAAAAACAGAGCACTGGAGTGCTCTGCTCGCGGGCGAGGGTATATATAGGCACCTCATTGGTCCCGGTTTGTGGCAAGAACCGGGACTAAAGGGGAGCCTTTGGTCCCGGTTCAGGCCACCAACCGGGACCAATGGTGGTGGGCCAGGAGCGAGGCCCATTGGTCCCGGTTTGTCCCACCAACCGGGACCAAAAGGTCCAGACGAACCGGGACCAATGGCCCACGTGGCCCGGCCGGCCCCCTGGGCTCACGAACCGGGACCAATGCCCACATTAGTCCCGGTTCTACACTGAACCGGGACTAATGGGCTGAGCCGGCCTGGACCATAGCCCTGTTTTCTACTAGTGTTCAACAAAGGTCTTAAAGTCTCAAAGACAGTAGAGAAAAGCTCACAGAGAGCCAATAAAAAAAGTAGTCATAGAGCCACAACCGGCTCGTATAAGAAAGATAGAGAAACTAATTGTTTATCCTATTACATGACTGCCATCCAAATCGGTTGAAAATATCCTGTGCTACCGTCTCTCACCGGATAGATCCAGTAACCAAACGCTCTCTGGCCTCCGTCGGAGTGAGTAGCGACCACATACGGATCAACGCAGTGACTCGAAAGATAACCTGCAAAAAATGAATATTTGTTGTTCTGTTAAAAACCAAATCATTTCTGCAGTCCCAGGCTGCCCACAATAAAGCACATACTCCTACGCGGATGTGTCTCGCTGTTTCGGCCTCTATCCCGTTAAGCCACGTTCCAAATAACGTGCTGACAGAATTCAGAGGAGTAATATTAAAGGCTATATGCACCGTCCGCCATAGTATTTTTGCCAGCGGACAGTCAAGAAAAAGGTGTTTGATAGTTTGATCCCGGTCACATGGAGTAGAAAACAAGAAAGTACAAAGAAAAAAAAAGAAATACTCTTTTGTGCAGTCTCCATATTGATCTAAAATCTTACGATTCTTCATCAACTCTTGCTCTTCACCATCTCAGGTGGTAGTAATCTAGCATGAGACTCGTGGTGAAATGCAGAGTAAGTTCAATTGCGCATCGTCTCTTTGCTCTTGGAATCCTGTAGTAACCAGATTAAGGCAAGTAGCTAGCTAATAATGGGCGAGGTCTTCTTTTCTTCACATAGATCAATGAAAATAATGTGGACATCAACTGAAACTCGCAGTTTGTTTTAGCTCTAGGTCGAAAATAATGTTATCCAAGTGGCGTACTAGATGGCAAAATTCTGTAGAAAAAACATCAGCGACGAGAAGAACCATGTCGAGAACGATGAAGAATACCAGTACAGTACGGCAGACGCAATGCCAGGAACCGATTCTGCGCCGACTAGCTGAGCTGGTTTCCGAGGAACCATGGACAAGTCGCCTTGGTTTCACAATAGCATCCACATAGTTCCTCTCGTCACTTATCTGTTGGCATAGAATCCATCCAACTGGCTGCTCTTCCTACGCATATTTAGCTACACTTCTACTTTGGAACCACATAATCAGATATGGAGATGTCGTGATGCCACGATCAGATGAGTATGCAATTCTTGCTTTTCCTTCATCAGCATCAAATTCTTCCCTTCTTAGCAAGTTGTTGTACTGTTCGTACAAAATCCTGATGCTTAAGCTTCTTCAGAAAGTAAGATATATTTTTTTTTAAAGTAAGATATATATTATCAGATCTTTTTTCATTACCATTTTTTCATTTCTGACACGACCAGAGAAGGATGGATTTCCGCTGGAAAGGAAAATAGGTATCTCATGAGAATGAAAAGTAAGTATTCTTTAGAGCAATCTCCATTGATCTGGAATCTTATGATTCTTCACAATTTATTGGCTCCTCACCTTACCGAGGGGTGATATTGGCTCTTTGACTCCTGAAACTGGAATTCACAATGTAGCTCTCCAATTAAATCTTTGAACTAGGTGCTGAAATAAATTGTCCGTCTTGTTGAAATATATTGTCTGTCCGACCTAGTTTGTACTTTAAGGGTCTCAGTTTAAGGCCGGGCAGATGCCTCCTATCTAAGAAAATATATATTGTCCGTCTTTCATCATCAGTTTGGTCTTGAGCAACTGCCTGCAGGATGATATAAATATGGTATTAGAGACAGCGGGTCTTTATGCCTCTCTAAGCCCTGGATTGAGTTTTTTGTGCACACCATTCAAACCATTCAAAGGAGATTAAATATACTGCTCGTTTCCTTGGAACTGTTGGTAGACCTCAAATGGATCATGATGTCCTCTCTTATCTGCCTACTTTCCTTATGAGTTGTATCAAACTTCAAAAATGAGATATCGAAGATTTTGATAAATACAGGAGGCATTGTCTCTCGGGTGAAATGTATATGAGCAAATGTACTAAATGTCTAAATCCCTGACCGCTGTGGATCTTGTTTGCAGAACAAAACATGGAGGAGGTTTAGGGGTCTTGAATTGAGAGGTTCATAATAATTATGTGTTGCTAAAGAATATTCAGAAATTTCTTAATAAGCAAGATATTCCTTGGGTCAAGATGGTGTAGGAGATTTGTTACCAAAATGGTCCCCCATCTGCTCACAACACCAACTGATGGAGAGATGACGTCCCCAGCTGGGGGTGACGCGCCCCCCCCCCCCCCACCCACCCATCGGGGCTTGCTGCAGTTGGTGGGTGAGAGGTGAGAATTTTTTTCTTTTTTATTAATTTGTTTAAGAGCATCTCCAATAGATGGTCCAAAACCGGAGATGTAAAATTTAGACCGCCAAAAAATACTTTGGAGCTTTGAAAAAAGCTGAACTCCAACAGATGGTCCAAATTGATGGTCCAAAAGAGCAACTCCAACAAATGATCCAAAATGAAGATGTAAATTTCTTAAAACGACAAACTACTAGTCCATTCAACATAGTTCAAACATTAAATTCAACATAGTTTAATCATGAACTTCAACTACTACTTATTCAAACTACTAGATAAACTACTCCTCACCGTCGGAGCTGCAGAACTGCGCCTAGAACTCCTCCTTCTCCGGGTCGTCGCACCCCTCCTCCTCCTCCTCTTCCTCCGAGAAGTCTGCCCAGTCCTCCTCGGAAGAGGACTCGATGGGGATCACCGTCGAGGGACCGGCATCGTCCTCCTTCTTCGCCCCTTCTTCTTCTGCTCTGCCTCACGCTTCCAGCAGTACTCCAGCTCGGCCTGGACGTACTCCGGATGCTCCCGAGAAAATCTCGTCATCGCCTCCTCGTCGGTCTCGCCGGCACTGACGACAACCGACGGCTTCTTCGTCGGGATCTCCTTCATCTTGATGCCTTGCGGCACAAGCATCTCCGCTTCCGCCCGACTCTCGATCTCTGGGAAGTTGAGGTGCTCTCGAGGCCTCTCGGCATGCCACACCGTGACGTCGTAGGCACGCGCGGCCTCATGGGCGGAGGGGTACGTGTCGATCCACCAACGCCTCTCGGTGTCGGAGAACTCCACTCTGAAGTTACTGGAGGGCTTCTGCCTCACGCCGAAGAAGCCCGACTTGCCCTTCGGCGTCTTCTTCGACGCCATCGGAGAGCGGTCAGAGCGGTGGAGCGGCGGCGGCGTGCGGCCGGGCCGCTGGCGGACGGAGCCGGGCGGGGCGGAGCTGAGGGGCGGTGGCGGACGGAGCCGGGCGGGGTGGTGGCAGACGGATCTGGGCGGGGCGGAGCTGCGGGGCGGCGGTGGCGTGCGGGGCAGTGGCGGACGGAGCCGGGGCGGGTCGGAGCTACGGTGGGCGGGCCAGGGCCGGGCGGAGCTGTGGCGGACGGGGCGGCGGCGTGCGCTGGCCGCGGCCGGATCCGCGGCGGGCAGGCGGTGGGGCAGCGTGAAAACAGTGGCGGGGGGCGGGGCGGGGCCGGATCTGATGCGGGCGGCGTGCGGCGGGGTGTGGAGGCGGCGAGGCGGCAGCGGACGGGCGGGAGGTCGCGGGCGGGCGGGCGGGAAAGGAAAGGAACTGGTGGTTGGGCATTCGCGAGCGCCGGTTGGTTTTGGACCATATGCACCTCATGATGTAAATTTGCACGACAAAGTGTTGTATTTTAAATCATGAGAAGACCGCGGTCCATTTTTTTAATATATATGGACCGTCTGTTGAAGCTGCGTTTTTGGCTTCAGACGGTTCAAAAGTTAGTTACTTTTATATTTGGACCATTTATTGAAGATGCTCTAAGCTCTAATTTATTTTCTTCTGCCTTTGATGTAATTGAGCTTTCAAATGACCTCTAACCTTCCTGAAATTAATTATGTAGCAGTAGTGGCTCAAACAAAGCCACGTTAACTATTTCATATCTATTGAGCTTATATTTATATTGCTACGAATATTAGTCTAAATTAACTATTAGTTAGGGTTTAACTATAAGTGTTTGAGAGACACATCAACTTTAATTATATTTCTACAAAATAAATCATTTTAATCCTTAATAGAATTCGGGAGTGCCCACATGACGACATGAGGTCATGGCCAAAATTATTAGGGTTTATATTTTGGACAATTAATAAAATTTTAGAATTTTAGCCCTTATTGTTAGATGGGGTTGAATTAATCACCATTTTCAGATTAAAAATCAATGTAAAATGATGATTATGAGATGCTCTCTCTGGACTGTTGCACCCGTCGACACGGAGCCGTCAAGGACGGGGCGAGGGACACGTGTCGCCTTATTTGCTGAGCACCGCTAGAAAGAAACTCGGCAAAGACTGTGTAGGCTGGTGTGTTTGCTTTGCTTCACTGATGGTCATCGTACTTGTCTCGCTGATTCATTTTAGTCCCTGTACTTAAGAACTTAGTCAATACGGTCACTATATACTCAACTTGATGATTATACGGTCACCACTAAAACCTACAGCTTCGTATTTTTCACTATGTTGACCGGTCAGCTCCCCACCCCCATGCGGGTCCCAGCTGTCAGTGATTAGAAGAAAATAATAAAGAGAAGGATAAGTTCTTGGGCGAGTGAGGATTTGAACAAGAGGCTTGACCGCCAGATTCACTCGCGCTAACCACCTAAGCACAACAGACTTGCTGTTTTCTACTGAGCGAATTTCTTTTGTCCTAATACAAACACACGCACGCAGCGCACTTTCTTTTAGGGGTACGGAGCGCACATTTTGTTTTCTTAAATAAATTGCAATGAACAGTATTAATCAAGAGAGTAATTCGGGAATGTTTAATCTCCCGTGCAACGTTCCAACTTCCACGCCACCTGAGCACAACACGCTTTTGTGTTTTCTACTGAGCGCACATTTTTTTTGGGATACGCAGCGCACATTTTGTTATCTTAAATAAATAGCAATGAATAGTATTCTCTCCATTCAGAATTACTTGTCACGGATATGGAGGTATCTAGATGTATTATATTCTCTCGTCAAAGGCACTTCTTTTCCGTGTTTCTACCTTCACTGAGTATTATACTCCTAAAAGGCCGTCTTTGCCCATCACTCGTGGAATGGAACATGGCAAAGACGGCGACACTCGGGAAAAGCCGAATTTTGAGTAGCATTTGTGAAACCCTAACCACAACTGTTGGAAATGGACGTAATAAATTGCATTTCTCATTCAGAGACACTTGTATGCGTTATTCCATAGACTCACACTGTTATCTCGCCAACGACTAAACAAAACTTCTTGTGTTCCCGTCATCTTGGAAAGAGGAACTACGCTATGCTCATGTGGCGACCAGCCCAATAACCAGTACAAGCAAAATTTTCCCTACTTGTGTTAAGAGCGGCGGATACATGCTTGCATGGCGAGGTGCGAAAATTGCCAAAGCTGGGATGAACTGATGCTGCACCCGTGGTCAGAGCCACATGGCTCCTGCGGCCTTGAGCATGACCACGAGCTTCCCGCTGAGATGCAAGGACATGATCCTGTCGGTGGAGCCGACGAGCTTGCCGCCGATGAAGACTACCGGGACGGGCGGCGTACGCCCAAGGCGTCTTGCGAGGTCGCGCTCCATGTCGCGGCCGCGTGGGTCCTTGTCCAGCTCGTGGACCGCGGCGCCCACGCCGAGGCTCGAGAAGAGGCTCGTCACCGAGTGGCTCATCGGGCAGTTGCTCATGGTGAAGATCACCACCGCTTTCTCGGACGACAGCTTCGTCACCGTCTCCATCGCCGGCAGGTCAGAGCGTTCTTGTCTTCTTTCGGATAGCTAGTAATAGACTTGGTATTAGCTAGTATGCTCAGCTGAAACTATTTTCTGTGGTCCTGTGATTTGTGGTCTGTAGGGGTGTGAATCGATGCCCTTTTATAGTGTTCATGATCATCCATGACGGGGGGGGGGGGGGGGGGGGGGGGGGGGGGGGGGGGGGGGCTCTTGGTGTGGGCATAAGAATCTGGGGCGTCTGCATTTTACGCTTAAAGTGAGCAGCTTAGTATCAATTGAGGGTCAGGTTAACGGTTGTACACAGGCGTAAGGACAACAGCTACAAAGAAGAGTAAGGGAGAGGGAGATTACCTCAGGGTAGTTCGAAGTAAAGTAGCATTGCTCTCTTTAGAGCATCTCCAACATAGACGCAAAAATATCGAGCGCTAAAATATTTTACAGCGTCACCGTAGCACTTTTAGCGCGTCGTGGACAACATTGGTTTTTCATATGCCAAAAAACGCGCGCCCAAAAAAAACACGCAGTGCAAATTATGAAGCGCGCGGTCCGGCGTCCAACATTTGCAGCGTGCGATAGCGCCTTTTAGCGCGTGCGGAGCAGTTTTTTGCATGCGCATTATTTTGTGGCATCTGCTAAAGTGTCTCCGCGTCAAAAATAAAAAACGGTTTTTAGCGCGCGGAGCAGTTTTTGGACGCCTGTTGGAGATGCTCTAAGAGCAAAGACTGACAGATGTATACAGTACATGTGACATCTCTGTAAATGAAAATAGCAAAAGGTTGGAGCACATCATATTTGTGTTACCGAAAACAGCAGGACAGTCCTATGTAATTATTCAATGGCACTTGTAGATATCCATCTTATAAAGTATATCTGTGTGTCTATGTCCATTTTGATAAAGGAGCTCGCAGACATACGAGATAACGTTTTAACATTTTGATAAAGGAGCTCACAGGCATACGGGATAACGTTTTAATAAAGAACTTTAAACGGGGACAAGCAAGAAATTGTGGGAATATTTCAGATGCCAACCACTGAATGAAATGGAATCCGAGAAAGCTTCCCCCCACGTCTTTTTCAAGTCTATGCCACTTACGACAGCATTGGATGCCATATATTTGTCAATGATCTAATTCAGCCTATACATTTTTTTTAAAGCTGCATGTATATACATGCATGGATGAAGAAATATTTGTGGTGATTGTAATTTAGCCCTTGTATATTAATTAGTGACATGGGCTGTACACCTGTTAATTTTTTGAAATATGTGAACTGATTTATGTGGTAAATGAAGTTTCATGTTCATTTTCCTATGGAACATTTTATCTTAAATTGATTGGAAGTTTTGTTTCTCTATATTGGATATGTGATCATATATAAGTTTCGATCATAGTTTCCACCACTGCACATATTCAGCAAAATTATGAAAATTCAAATGTTGTAAATATATCAGCGGCGATTTTACCCAACGAAAAGTCAAAGTACACACAGAGAAGCGTACAGCACATACAATTTTGCGCATGCATGCCACGATAAATACTAATGTATTGACTATTCATTTCTAGTACAATGTAAAAATCAATTTTTATTCCACTAAACCAGAGAACCCAAAAATTAAGAAGCCAATAAAACAAGGTCAAAACATATATAGAAATTGAGCTACCATATATGCTCAGAGGTGTAGCACCAGTCTACACCTTTGGAGCAACTCTTTTTTTCCACGAGAAAACTTACAATAAATTAATCAACCGTTAAGGTAGCCGTTGAAGCAACTCTAGCAGAGTTGTCATAGGAGCCTACTCTAGTCGCCATAATAATTGTCAATATAATTGTTCCGGCCAAAAAAATCATTCAAGTAGAATGGTCATACCTGTCAAAATCGCCATATCTTTTGGAGCGTTGTTTATATCTAGTCTTTCAGCCTTCATATTTGATGTCTTGCGGTCAACTTTTGAAGTGCACTCCATTCAGCCATCCAAACTGTGTAACGCGAAAAAGCTTCACGTGATCCCTCACCTCATATAGAGATGAAAAGAGATTACGAAAAAAGAGTATCCCATTGACGAGTGGGTCACATGATGTAAAGGTTCGACTCCAAATTTATGCTCACTTAGGCATGCTCCATATGTATATGAAGCATGCTTTGTATGTGTTATGAAGGCTGTCAATATGACAGACTCTGTTAGAGTTGGTGTTAGGAATCATGCTCGGTCTTATCTATCCATGCATCTTCATTTGTGGTTTTAGGAAATTAACGGCACTGACGCATGAAGATGAAAAATGTAGCTAGTCACCAAATGCAAGTAGCAAGAGGCATCGGTCTCTTTCTCTCTCGCAAGTGCAAGTGCTGGTCTATCGCTTACCTCAGCAGATCGACAGCCAAGAGTATGTACACACAGTGCATGTAATGCAGCAATTCGAGATCGATAGATTGCAACGTATATATCCCATGCATGCATGACCGCATGCCTATATATCCATTTATCACCTTTTCAATGAAAAACATCCGCTCTATTCATCCACTGTTAAGATAGTACAAAGAATACCAGAAATAAAAAATACATCCAGGTCCTTAGATCACCTAGCGACGACTACAAGTATTGGAGCAATCCGAAGGCACCCCACTGTCTTTATCCATTCTTCATCAGAGCCGGGCAAACCTTATTGTACTAGACAGTCGAGAAGTCATCGTGCTAAGCCTCCACAGGACCAGCGCACCAGGACAACAACCACCGCTGATGAAGAGAAGCGTAGATCGGAAGGATTCAATATGTACACACACACACGAACATAGACGAATAAAGACATGATTCACGTAGATCCACCGAAGACAAAGGATGAACAAAACCCGCGAGATTCGTCGAAGACAAACCTCCACACTCCCTTCGACGATGCTAGAAACACCACCAGGACGGGGACTAGGCGAGGAGAATCTTATTTCATCTTCAGAGAACCGCCGCCGCCTCGCCTCTCTGAGTAGAACACAAACCCTAACAAAACTCAAGAAAGCATGAAAAAATGAAGCCCTCCTATCGGCAGGGGTCAAGATCCACTGTACATACATACATGCACATATCATGCACTAGCTCAATTGGTTTACTAGCATTATTGGCAATACATGGACAAAGGCTCGTGTTTTGTCAAATGTTGTTGAATAATATAATAAAGATGTTTCTGTACATTGTCCGATGCAGAGGCCAGGAGTCATCCTCCATTTCAAAAATAATGGAAAAGGCTCCTAAGTATTGTGTAGTGTGTTGTAACACGCATGATAAGTCCACAAAATTACTACCAATGAGAGTAATTATCTAACATGTCTTCCTCTCGTTTCCTTCCCTAACCCTAGGCGGCAAGGGCAAATTGTTTCCTCCATACTTAGCTGGCGAGCCCATGGATTCACCTTCCCTCTGCCTGCTGCTCCGGCGGCTGGTGGCGGGGAGGAGTATCCCGGTGCCTCTGCTCCGGTTAGTAGTTTGGTTTAGGGTTTCTTTAGTCCTTGTAGGTGCGATGTTCGGGTGGATGGCGTCACTTCTTCTTCGAGTTTGTCTTATAGATTTTGATCCTCCTCGAGTTCGTCCGTTTGGACGTAGTTGACAGAGCTTCGGCATAGATTCCCGTTGTCTCCTTGGGGCTGTGAGGTTAGGGTTTCTTGTCATATGGTGAGATTTGGTGTCATGTGCTTTAGATCTATGCAAGGGTTCAGCAGCGACAATTGCAGCTCCAGGGTGCCGGTCCTTAGGGGCACTCACACAAAGACTTCCCGCTTATCATCGATAAGGTCAAATCGGCTTTGGTAGGGGACCGACAACAGTGGCGCATCGGTGGCTCATTTTGGCGGAAATAGTGGTGGTTCGATGGTCTCAGAATCTTGAAGTAATTTCTATTATGTTTGAGATGATTTGTACTTATGATGAACTTTTATAATAAATCTTATCATTTCCACACAAAAAAGAGACAGTAATTATCTTAAATAGTAGAGGTCTTCGACTTGGCTAAATGACAATTTCTTTCTGACACTTCTAGAGAACAAAACTTGGACTTTATTGCTCTGATGGAGACTGGACGTTCGAACTTCTCGACACCTTTTTTGATCTACCTATGGTGTGATCTTGATTAGGCTTGCTATTGGCTACCTCCTAGGGAAAGGCTATGTGGTATTTTGCAAGGGGTGAATAAAACTACGGTTTTTGTACTAAATATGAAGGTCCATGAATTTTCTATCAAATATCATGTGCGCTTGAAAGAAAACTACTCATGGGCATTAGTGGCGGTCTAAGGTAGAGCCCGACCTGAGGTCTAACCTAATTTCCTAGCTGAGTTGGTATGGATTTGTGGTTCTGAGTCCTTACACATGTTGATGGGTGGGGACTTTAGAATTATTCAAAGATAGGATTGACAGTGTCATGGACTAGGGGGTACTCACCATGTCGTCTCCCGACTAGGTGGATCGGGCCGAGGACCCCCATGGCAGTTCACTCATGGGCCACTTCGGGCAGCCCATGACGCATACAAGGAAGACTCCGCAAGACTTGGCGCACAAGACAAGGACTCCCCTAAATTCTAGGCCTCCGGTGCATTATATAAACTGAGGCCAGGATGCTAGTCAATAGATCAACTGATATTCATTAAAACAATCTCGTGGTAGACGCATGTACTTGTAGGAAGTATGCCTTAGAGGCAATAATAAAATAGTTACTATCATATTTCCGTTCATGACAAATGTTTATTGTTCATGCTAGAATTGTATTGACTGAAAACTTAAATACATGTGTGAATACATAAACTACACAGTGTGCCTAGTATGCCTCTACCAGACTATATGTTGGGTTGGCATGGATCAAGACTGGGATTTGTCACTCCGTATGACGGAGAGAAATCTCTGGGCCCTCTCGGTAATACAACATCTTAAAGAGCTTGCAAACAATGTGACTAATGAGTTAGTCATGGGATCTTGTATTAAGGAACGAGTAAAGGGACTTGCCGGTAACGAGATTGAACTAGATATGGAGATACCGATGATCGAATCTCGGGTAAGTAACATATTGCCGGACAAAGGGAATTGCATACGGGATTAACCGAATCCTTGAGATCGTGGTTCGACCGATAAAAATCTTTCGTGGAATATGTAGGAATCAATATGGGCATCCAGGTCCCGCTATTGGTTATTGACCGGAGAGGTGTCTCAATCATGACTACATGATTCCCGAACCCGCTGGGTCGCACACTTAACGTTCATTGATGCTAGAGTAGTATTTGGATATTTGATGATTGGTAACTGTATGTTGTTCGGAGTCCCGTATGAGATCCCGGACATCACGAGGAGTCTCGGAATGGTCGAGAGGTAAAGATTTATATATGGGAAGCCATATTTTGGGTTCCAGAAAAAGTGTAGTTTTTTCGGTATTGTACCGTGAAGCTTCTAGAATGTTCAAGAGGATTCCGGAGGGGTCCAGAAGTCCACAAGTGGGTCCAGCATAACCCAAGGGCTAGAATGGGCTGAGGGGAGGCGCCCTAGCATTATTGAGCTAGGTGCACGAAGTCCTCAAAAGCCCATGTGGCTAGGGAACGAGGGGGGGGATGGGAGCAGTCCTAGTAGGAATAGGATTGGACTTGGAGTCCAAGTCCTCTCCCCCTTAGTTGCGCCCTAGGGCTTGGAGGGGCTGTCCCCACACCCATCCACCTATATATAGAGGGGAGGGGGCGCCCCAAGAGGACACACCAAGACCTTGGCGCCCCTCTCTCTCCCGTTACTCCGTACTTCCTCTGTCCTCGTTCTAGTAGCGCTTGGCGAAGCCCTACTGAACTAGCTCCACCACCACCATCACAACCACGCCGTCATGCTGGTTGTGATCCCATCTACTTCTCCATCTTCTCTTGCTGGACCAAGGATGAGGAGACGCCATCGAGCCACACGTGTGCTAAATTCGGAGGTGTCGTCCGTTCAGCACTAGATCGGTTGGATCGTGATCGAATAGCAAAGGGTACAACTACATCAACCGCGTTATATACGCTTCCACTTTGGTCTACGAGGGTACGTAGGCACACTCTCTCCTCTCATTTCTATGCTTCTCCTAGATAGATCTTGGGTGTTCGTAGGAATTTTTTTGATTTTCATGCTTCGTTCCCCATCAATGGTATCAGAGCTAGGTCTATGTGTAGATGTATATGCACGAGTGGAACACAAAGAGTTGTGGGCGTTGATGCTCAAATTGCTTACCTATCTTGTCTTATTTGGATTCAGTGGTATTGTGGGATGAAGCGTCTCGGACCAACCTTGCATGTCCTCGCACATGACACCGGTTCCATCGATTAACATGCAACTTGTTTTGCATAAGGTGGCTAGCGGGTGTCTATATCTCCTACTTTAGTTGAATCTAATTTGATGAAGGCGGTCCTTATGGAAGGTTAAAAGACAACTTGACTATCACCATTGTGGCTTTGCGTAGGTAAGAACAGTTCTTGCTAGTTGCCCGTAGCAGCCACGTAAACTTTGCAACAACAAAGTAGAGGACGTCTAACTTGTTTTTGCAGGGCATGTTGTGATTTGGTATGGCCAAAATGTGATGTGATATATGTTGATGTATGAGATGATCATGTTTTGTAATAGGTTCACAACTTGCACGTCGATGAGTATGGCAACCGGCAGGAGCCATAGGGTTGTCTTTAATTTATTAATCATCCTGTAATTTCTTTACTTTATCGCTATGTGTTAGCAATAGTTGGCAGAGACGACCACATGATAACACGATGATGGAGACCATGGTGTCATGCTGGTGACGATGGAGATCATGCCGGTGCTTTGGAGATGGAGATCAAAGGCTCAAGATGATAATGGCCATATCATGTCATATATTGATTGCATGTGATGTTTATCCTTTTTATGCATCTTATTTTGCTTAGAATGACGGTAGCATTATAAGATGATCTCTTCACTTAACTTCGAGAAATTGTGTTCTCCCTGAGTATGCACCGTTGCAAAAGTTCGTCATTTCGAAGCACCTCGTGATGATAGGGTGTGATAGACTCTATGTTCCCATAAAATGGTGTAAGTCAGTTTTACACATGCAGAATACTTGGGTTAAACTTGACGAGCCTAGCACGTACAAACATGGACTCGAAACACAGGAGACCGAAATGTCGAACATGAGTCATATAGTAGATATGATCAACATGGAGATGTTCACCATCGATGACTACTCCATCTCACATGATGATCAGACATGGGTTAGTTGATTTGGATCATGTATCACTTAGGCAACTTGAGGGATGTTGATTTAAGTGGGAGTTCATTAGTAATTTGATTAACTGAACTAATTATCATGAACATAGTCTAAATTGTCTTTGCAAATTATGTTGTAGATTAATAGCTCATGTTGTAGCTCCCTGTTTTAATACATTCCTAGAGAAAGACTAAGTTGAAACATATTGTCAGCAATTATGCTGACTAGGTCCGTAGTCTGAGGATTGTCCTCAGTGCTGCACAGAAGGCTTATGTCCTTGATGCATCACTCGGTGTGGCAGCCCCTCTAGCATCGTCTGTGGATGTTGTGAACGTCTGGCAGTTCTGATGATTACTCGATAGTTTAGTGTGCCATGCTTTACAGCTTAGAGATCAGGGCCCCAAAGACGTTTTGAACGCCACAAAGCATATGAGATGTTCCAAGAGCTGAAATTGGTATTTCAATCTCATGCTCGGGTTGAGAGGTATAAGACCTCTGTCAAGTTCTTTGCCTACAAGATGGAGGAGAACATCTCAGTTAGTGAGCATGTTCTCAGAGTGTCTGGGTGCTACACTCGCTTGAATCAAGTGGGAGTTAATCTTCCAGATAAGACAACGGTTGATGAAGTTTTCCAATCACGACCACCAAGCCATAAGGGTTTTGTGATGAACTATAGTATGCAAGAGATGGAGAAAATGATCCCTGAGCTATTCGCGATGCTTAAGGCCGCGGAGTTAGAAATCAAGAAAGAGCATCAAGTGTTGATGGTCAATAATACCACCAGTTTCAAGAAAGGGAACTTCAAGAAGAATGGCAAGACAGTTGTTGCTCCTGTGAAGAAACCCAAGGTTGGACCCAAACCAGAGACTGGGTGTTTCTATTACAAGGGGAAGGGTCACTAGAAGCAGAACTGCCCCGAGTACTTTTCAGATAAGAAGGATGGCAACGTCAAATGTAGGTTTATTTGATATACATCGACCTTGGAACCATTCCCGACATGCATCGTCACCTCGTCCTTAGCCAATCTTCGTTTATTACGTAGCTCCTATTTCGAGTTACAAATATGAGCAACCGAACCAGTATCAAATACCCAGACACTACTACGAGCATTAGTAAGGTACACATCAATAACATGTATATCAAATATACCTTTGTTCACTTTGCCATCCTTCTTATCCGCCAAGTATTTGGGGTAGTTCTGCTTCTAGTTACCAGTCCCTTTGTAGTAGAAGCACTCAGTTTCAGGCTTGGGTCCAGCTTTGCGCTTCTTCTTGGGAGTGGAAACTTGCATGCCATTCTTCTTGAGTTCCCTTTCTTTACCTTGCCCTTTTCCATGAAACTAGTGGTCTTGTTAACCATCAACACTTGATGCTCCTTCTTGATTCTACCTCTGCCCTTAAGCATTGCGAAGAGCTCAGGAATCGTTTTATTCATCCCTTGCATATTACAGTTCATCATGAAGCCTTTGTAGCTTGGTGGAAGTGACTGAAGAACTCTGTCAATAACACTATCAACTGGAAGATCCACTCCCATCTAAGTCAAGTGGTTATGATACCCAACCATTTTCAGTATGTGTTTGCTGATAGAATTGTTCTCCTCCATCTTGCAGCTATAGAACTTGTGGGAGACTTCATATCTCTCAACCGGGCATTTGCTTGACATGTTAACTTCAACTCTTGGAACATCTCATATGCTCCATGATGTTCAAAACGTATTTGAAGTCCCGGTTCTAAGCCATAAAGCATGGCACACTGAACTATGGAGTAGTCATCAGATCGAGCCTGCCAGACATTTATAACATCTGCAGTAGCTCCTGCAGCAGGTCTTTCACCTAGCAGTGCATCAAGACATAATTCTTCTATGGAGCAATGAGGATAATTGTCAAGTTATGGACCCGGTCCGTGTAGTTGCTACCATCATCTTTCAACTTAGCTTTCTCTAGGCACGCATTAAATTTTAGGGGAATGGTAGCTCGGGCCATTGATCTACAACATAGATATGCAAAACTATAAGACTAAGTTCATGATAAATTTAAGTTCAATTAATCAAATTACTAATGAACTCCCACTTAAATAACATCCCTCAAGACATCTAAGTGATACATGATCCAAATCAACAAACCCATGTCCGATCATCACATGAGATGGGGTAGTCATCAATGGTGAACATCTCTATGTCGATCATATCTACTATATGACTCATGTTAGACCTTTCGTCGCTAGTGTTCCGAGACCATGTCTGTACACGCTAGGCTCATCAAGTTTAACCCAAGTATTTTGCATGTGCAAAACTGCCTTACACCTGTTGTATGTGAACGTAGAGTCTATCAGACCCTATCATCACGTGGTGCTTCGAAACTACGAACTTTGGCAACGGTGCATACTCGGGGAGAACACTTTTATCTTGAAATTTAGTGAAGGGATCCTCTTATAATGCTACCGTCGTTCTAAGCAAAATAAGATGCATAAAGGATAAACATCACATGCAATCAAAGTATGTGATATGATATGGCCATCATCATCTTGTGCTTTTGATCTCCATCTCGAAAGCATCATCATGATCTCCATCATCACCGGCTCGACATCTTGATCTCCATCATTACGTCAGGGTCGTCTCACCAACTATTTCTTCTACAACTATTGCTAACGCATAGAGATAAACTAAAGCAATTACATGGCGCTTCATACAATAAAGAGACAACCCTAAGGCTCCTGTCGGTTGTTGATATTACAAAACATGATCATCTCATACATCAACATATATCACATCATATATTGACCATATCACATCACAACATGCCCTGCAAAAACAAGTTAGATGTCCTCTACTTTGTTGTTGCAAGTTTTACATGGCTTCTATGGTCTTCAAGCAAGAACTGTTCTTAACTACGCAAAAACCACATCGGTGATTCATCAATTTTGTTGTTTTAACCTTCTTCAAGGACCGGCCATAGTCAAATTCGAAAGTAGGAGAAACAGACACCCGCCAGCCACCTATTATGTAAAACTAGTTGCATGTCAGTCAGTGGAACCGGTCTCATGTGCGTGTACATGTAAGGTTGGTCCGGGCCGCTTCATCCCACAATACCGCCGAATCAAAATAAGACGTTGGTGGTAAGCAGTATGACTATCACCGCCCACACCTCTTTGTGTTCTACTCGTGCATATCATCTATGCATAGACCTGGCTCGGATGCTACTGTTGGGAAATGTTGCATGGAAAACAAAAAAATTCTATGCACATGCAAGATCTATCCAGGGAGATGCACTACAAGAAATATGTCAACTAGTGACCTTCTGTCAGTGACCCTGAAAGAAATGGTCATAGATCTATGACCATTTTAGACCAATTGGTCAAAAGCTGTTTGGAGGGCTCCAAACCCTAAACCATTGCGACCATTTTGGTCAGAAAGGTCGTAATTTCCTTACATGAAATGGTCATAAAGCAAACAACGCTAGTCCGCTGCCTTATTTCTAGTTGTTAACGACCAATATAGATGGTCATAGCCTTGTAAATTGTGGTGAGTTGCTATGACTAGGCGCCACCTCATCAGTTTTGCATATGTGTCATGTCCATGTGGCAGTTTTTGCCCTAGGTTGTGAAGCAACCTATATTTCTGTCATTCCCAAAATTCCCAAAAAAATCTCATAAATTCTTTGGGTCATATCTTCATCAAATATGTAAAAACCTTCCTTGCCTAGTTCAAAAATAATTCAAAAATATTCATTTTCGTATTCTGTTCAGAACAACAATTTGTGAAGGAAGTACCACTTTGGCATGTCCAAATAGTATCCATTTTCTACAGTTATTTCCTATGCCCAAATAACCATCCTCCACCAAATGTCAGCTCAATCCATTCATTATTTTGAGCCGAGCTTCAACATTCGTATTTATGTCTAGTGTGGTAGTTTGCAAAGCAGGTACCACCTAGGCTCCTCCTTTTGAGCTGAAAATTTGTGAAGACGGTCTTCTTAGTAACTGATCATCCTCAGCCAAAACTCATGCCCATTAGCCATGTACATTTCTCGTACCGCTAATCAAACACTTGGCTGCTAATTCACGTTTGAGCATCGATCGGTCTCCTCGTGAGAATCTTATGTTGTAATTTTATTCCTAGCACCTACCTGGGGAGTGCCCAATCCACTAGACATGCTTAGGCTACCCAGAACACATGGCAACGCCACGGTCACGCGGTGACCACGCGGCGGGCATGCGAGTTTACGCGCTCTAGAGTTGGGGGCCTCGGCCACCGCCCAAACCTCGACGTATCACCACCAAACCATGTATTTATGATTAAATAGGTACTTATGTAACTATAAATGATTTTTGGAAAAAATAAATAGTAAACTATGAGGCAGCTGCAGTTCAAATTGGACCCGCTTCCTACTGAATCGGCAGGAATTTGTCTTTTTCACCAGAGGTGGATCAAAACTTTTGACACCCAACCATTTTGTCAATTGTGCATTAAATATGGCCTAGTATTTTAGAAAATTAATTTGGTCCAATGTTGCAACAAATATATGGTAGGTCCTTAAAAAAACCTCATTTCAGGCACTCGGAAAATGGAAAATGTATTTTCCATGCAAAGAAAATGAAAACTCTCTTAGGCAACATTGTTTGGAATTCCAAGATGCACCCTTGTGCACAATATGAGATCATTTGAACAAACTATGCCAAGAATGTGGCCATAAGATTGATTATTTGGCTTGAAAGCCATGAATCTTCACGCATGATAGCTCATTTCTGAGAACACTTTTTTTAAATAATTGCCGTATTACAATTTTATTATTTTTCCTGGAAACATGGTCACATATAATGACACAATGCGAAGGTTTTCCAATTTTTTGATTTTTCTGAATTTTTTATGTCTGTTTCAAAATGCGGTCAAAACGGCGGGCTTGACCGTTCCTAGCTAGTGGTTGAATCTTGGAATTTTTTTTGGTGTTTCTCTGATTAAATAGATACTTATGTACCTATAAACGATTTTTGGAAAAAATAAAGAGCAAACTACGAGGCAGCTACAGTTCAAATTTGACCCGCTTCCTGCTAAATCGGCGGGAATTTGTCTTTTTCACCAGAGGTGGATAAAAACTTTTGACACCCAACCATTTGGTCAATTTTGCATTAAATATGGCCTAGTATTTTAGAAAAATGATTTGGTCCAATTTTGCAACAATTATTTGGGAGGTCCTTCACAAAAAAAAATCTCCTTTTGGGCACTCAAAAAATGGAAAATGGTTATTTCGTCCAAAGAAAAAGAAAACTTCCTTAGGCAACATTGTTTGCCATTCCAATATGCACCCTTGTGAAGGAAATATTCCCTAGAGGCAATAATAAAGTTATTATTTATTTCCTTATATCATGATAAATGTTTATTATTCATGCTAGAATTGTATTAACCGGAAATATAATACATGTGTGAATACATAGACAAACAGAGTGTCACTAGTATGCCTCTACTTGACTAGCTCGTTAATCGAAGATGGTTATGTTTCCTAACCATAAACAAAAGAGTTGTTATTTGATTAACGGGATCACATCATTAGGATAATGATGTGATTGACATGACCCATTCCATTAGCTTAGCACCCGATCATTTAGTATGTTGCTATTGCTTTCTTCATGACTTATACATGTTCCTATGACTATGAGATTATGCAACTCCCGTTTGCCGGAGGAACACTCTGTGTGCTACCAAACATCACAACGTAACTGGGTGATTATAAAGGAGCTCTACAGGTGTCTCCAAAGGTACATGTTGGGTTGGCGTATTTCGAGATTAGGATTTGTCACTCCGATTATCGGAGAGGTATCTCTGGGCCCTCTCGGTAATGCACATCACATAAGACTTGCAAGCATTGCAACTAATGAGTTAGTTATGAGATGATGTATTACGGAACGAGTAAAGAGACTTGCCGGTAACGAGATTGAACTAGGTATTAAGATACCGATGATCGAATCTCGGGCAAGTAACATACCGATGACAAAGGGAACAACGTATGTTGTTATGCGGTCTGACCAATAAAAGATCTTCGTAGAATATGTAGGAGCCAATATGAGCATCCAGGTTCCGCTATTGGTTATTGACCAGAGACGTGTCTCGGTCATGTCTACATTGTTCTCGAACCCGTAGGGTCCGCACGCTTAAGGTTTCGATGACAGTTATATTATGAGTTTATGCATTTTGATGTACCGAAGTTTGTTCGGAGTCCCGGATGTGATCACGGACATGACGAGGAGTATCGAAATGGTCGAGACATAAAGATTGATATATTGGAAGCCTATATTTGGATATCGGAAGTGTTCCGGGTGAAATCGGGATTTTACCGGAGTACCGGGAGGTTACCGAAACCCCCCGGGAGGTATATGGGCCTTAGTGGGCTTTAGTGGAAGAGAGGAGAGGTGGCCAGGGCTGGGCCGCGCGCCCCTCCCGCCTAGTCCGAATAGGACAAGGAGAGGGGGGCGGCGCCCCCTTCCTTCTCTCTCTCCTCTTCCCCCTTCCCGAATCCTATTCCAACTAGGAAAGGGGGGGAATCCTACTTCCGGTGGGAGTAGGACTCCTCCTGGCCGGCCGCACCTCCCCCTTGTTCCTTTATATACGGAGGCAGGGGGCACCCCTAGATACACAAGTTGATCCACGTGATCATATTCTTAGCCGTGTGCGGTGCCCCCTTCCACCATAATCCTCGATAATATTGTAGCAGTGCTTAGGAGAAGCTCTGCGACAGTAGAACATCAAGATCGTCACCACGCCTTCGTGATGACGGAACTCTTCCCCGACACTTTGCTGGATCGGAGTGCGGGGATCGTCATCGAGCTGAACGTGTGCTAGAACTCGGAGGTGCCGTAGTTTCGGTGCTTGATCGGTCGGGCCGTGAAGACATACGACTACATCAACCGCGTTGTGCTAATGCTTCCACTGTCGATCTACAAGGGTACGTAGATCTCACTCTCCCCTCTCGTTGCTATGCATCACCATGATCTTGCGTGTGCGTAGGAATTTTTTTGAAATTACTACGTTCCCCAAAAGTGGTATCAGAGCCTAGGTTTTATGTGTTGATGTTATATGCACGAGTAGAACACAAGTGAGTTGTGGGCGATATAAGTCATACAGCTTACCAGCATGTCATACTTTGGTTCGGCGGTATTGTTGGACGAAGCGGCCCAGACCAACATTACGCGTACGCTTACGCGAGACCGGTTCTCCCGACGTGCTTTGCACAAAGGTAGCTAGCGGGTGACAGTTTCTCCAACTTTAGTTGAACCGAGTGTGGCTACGCCCGGTCCTTGCGAAGGTTAAAACAGCACCAACTTGACAAACTATTGTTGTGGTTTTGATGCGTAGGTAAGATTGGTTCTTGCTTAAGCCCGTAGCAGCCACGTAAAACTTGCAACAACAAAGTAGAAGACGTCTAACTTGTTTTTGCAGGGCATGTTGTGATGTGATATGGTCAGGACATGATGCTAAATGTTATTGTATGAGATGATCATGTTTTGTAACCGAGTTATCGGCAACTGGCAGGAGCCATATGGTTGTCGCTTTATTGTATGCAATGCAATCGCGCTGTAATGCTTTACTTTATCACTAAGCGGTAGCGATAGTCATGGAAGCATAAGATTGGCAAGACGACAACGATGCTACGATGGAGATCAAGGTGTCGCGCCTGTGACGATGGTGATCACGACGGTGCTTCGAAGATGGATGTCACAAGCACAAGATGATGATGGCCATATCATATCACTTATATTGATTGCATGTGATGTTTATCTTTTATGCATCTTATCTTGCTTTGATTGACGGTAGCATTATAAGATGATCTCTCACTAATTATCAAGAAGTGTTCTCCCTGAGTATGCACCGTTGCGAAAGTTCTTCGTGCTGAGACACCACGTGATGATCGGGTGTGATAGGCTCTACGTTCAAATACAACGGGTGCAAAACAGTTGCACACGCAGAATACTCAGGTTATACTTGAGGAGCCAAGCATATACAGATATGGCCTCGGAACACGGAGACCGAAAGGTCGAGCGTGAATCATATAGTAGATATGATCAACATAGTGATGTTCACCAATGAAACTACTCCATCTCACGTGATGATCGGACATGGTTTAGTTGATTTGGATCACGTAATCACTTAGAGGATTAGAGGGATGTCTATCTAAGTGGGAGTTCTTTAAGTAATATGATTAATTGAACTTAAATTTATCATGAACTTAGTCCTGGTAGTATTTTGCAAATTATGTTGTAGATCAATAGCTCGCATTGTTGCTTCCCTGTGTTTATTTTGATATGTTCCTAGAGAAAATTGTGTTGAAAGATGTTAGTAGCAATGATGCGGATTGGATCCGTGATCTGAGGTTTATCCTCATTGCTGCACAGAAGAATTATGTCCTTGATGCACCGCTAGGTGACGGACCTATTGCAGGAGCAGATGCAGACGTTATGAACGTTTGGCTAGCTCAATATGATGACTACTTGATAGTTTAGTGCACCATGCTTAATGGCTTAGAATCGGGACTTCAAAGACGTTTTGAACGTCATGGAGCATATGAGATGTTCCAGGAGTTGAAGTTAATATTTCAAGCAAATAACCGAGTTGAGAGATATGAAGTCTCCAACAAGTTCTATAGCTAAAAGATGGAGGAGAATCGCTCAACTAGTGAGCATGTGCTCAGATTGTCTGAGTACTACAATCGCTTGAATCAAGTGGGAGTTAATCTTCTAGATAAGATAGTGATTGACAGAATTCTCTAGTCACCATCACCAAGTTAGTAGAACTTCGTGATGAACTATGATATGCAAGGGATAACGGAAACGATTCCCAAGCTCTTCGTAATGCGGAAATTGACGAAGGTAGAAATCGAGAAAAACATCAAGTGTTGATGGTAGACAAGACCACTAGTTTCAAGAAAAGGGCAGAGGGAAGAAGGGGAACTTCAAGAAGAACAGCAAGCAAGTTGCTGCTCAAGTGAAGAAGCCCAAGTCTGGTCCTAAGCCTGAGACTAAGTGTTTCTACTGCAAAGGGACTGGTCACTGGAAGCGGAACTACCCCAAGTGATTGGCAGATAAGAAGGATAGCAAAGTGAACATAAGTATATTTGATATACATGTTATTGATGTGTACTTTACTAGTGTTTATAGCAACCCCTCAGTATTTGATACTAGTTCAGTTGCTAAGATTAGTAACTCGAAACGGGAGTTGCAGAATAAACAGAGACTAGTTAAGGGTGAAGTGATGATGTGTGTTGGAAGTGGTTCCAAGATTGATATGATCATCATCGCACACTCCCTATACTTTCGGTATTAGTGTTGAACCTGAATAAGTGTTATTTGGTGTTTGCGTTGAGCATGAATATGATTTGATCATGTTTATTGTAATATGGTTATTCATTTAAGTAAGATAATAAATTGTTGTTCTGTTTACATGAATAAAACCTTATATGGTTACACACCCAATGAAAATAGTTCGTTGGATCTCGATCGTAGTGATACACATAATCATAATATTGAAACCAAAAAGATGCGAAGTTAATAATGATAGTGCAACTTATTTGTGGCACTGCCGTTTAGGTCATATTGGTGTAAAGCACATGAAGAAACTCCATGCTAATGGGTTTTTGGAATCACTTGATTATGAATCAGTTGATGCTTGCGAACCATGCCTCATGGGCAAGATGACTAAAACGCCGCTCTCCGGAACTATGGAGTGAGCAACTGACTTATTGGAAATAATACATACTGATGTATGAGATCCGATGAGTGTTAAGGCTCGTGGCGGGTATCATTATTTTTTGACCTTCATAGATGATTTGAGCAGATATGGGTATATCTACTTAATGAAACACAAGTCTGAAATATTTGAAAAGTTCAAAGAATTTCAGAGTGAAGTGGAGAATCATCGTAACAAGAAAATAAAAGTTTCTACGATATGATCGCAGAGGTAAAATATTTGAGTTATGAGTCTGGCCTTCAGTTAAAACAATGTGAAATAGTTTCACTACTCACGCCACCTGGAACACCACAGCATAATGGTGTGTCCGAACATCATAACCGTACTTTATTAGATATGGTGCGATCTATGATGTCTCTTACCAATCTACCACCATCGTTTTGGGGTTATGCATTAAAGATAGCTGCATTCACGTTTAAAAGGGCACCATCTAAGTCCGTTGAGACGACACAATCTGAACTGTGGTTTGGCAAGAAACCAAAGTTGTCGTTTCTTAAAGTTTGGGATTGTGATGCTTATATGAAAAAGTTTCATCCTGATAAGCTCAAACCCAAATCGGAGAAATATGTCTTCATAGGATACCCAAAGGAGACTATTGGGTACACCTTCTATCACAGATCCGAAGGCAAGACATTCGTTGCTAAGAATGGATCCTTTCTAGAGAAGGAGTTTCTCTTGAAAGAAGTGAGTGGGAGGAAAGTAGAACTTTGATAAGGTAATTGTACCTTCTCCCTTATTGAAAAGTAGTTCATCACAAGAAATCTGTTCCTGTGACTACTACACCAATTAGTGAGGAAGACTAATGATGATGATCATGTAACTTCAGATCAAGTTAATACCGAATCTCGTAGGTAAACCAGAGTGAGATCCGCACCAAAGTGGTACGGTAATCCTGTTCTGGAAGTCATGTTACTAGACCATGACAAACTTGCGAACTATGAGGAAGCGATGATGAGCCTAGATTCCACGAAATGGCTTGAAGCCATGAAATCTGAGATGAGATCCATGTATGAGAACAAAGTATGGACTTTGATTGACTTGCCCAGTGATCGGCGAGCCATTGAGATTAAATGGATCTTCAAGAGGAAGACGGACGCTGATAGTAGTGTTACTATCTACAAAGCTAGAATTGTCACAAAAAGGTTTTCGACAAGTTCAAGGTGTTGCCTATGATGAGAGTTTCTCACTCGTATCTATGCTTAAGTCTGTCCGAATCATGTTAGCAATTGCCGCATTTTATGAAATCCAGCAAATGGATGTCAAAAGTGCATTCCTGAATGGATTTCTGGAAGAAGAGTTGTATATGATGCAGCCGGAAGGTTTTGTCGATCCAAAAGGAGCTAACAAAGTGTGCAAGCTCCAGCGATCCATTTATGGACTGGTGCAAGCCTCTCGGAGTTGGAATAAATGCTTTGATAGTATGATCAAAGCATATAGTTTTATACAGACTTGCGGTGAAGCCTGTATTGCAAGAAAGTGAGTGGGAGCACTACAGCATTTCTGATAAGTATATGTGAATGACATATTGTTGATCGGAAATAATGTAGAATTATTTTGCAAAGCATAAAGGAGTGTTTTTAAAGAAGTTTTTCAAAGAAAGACCTCGGTGAAGCTGCTTACAATTAAGCATCAAAATCTATAGAGATAGATCAAGACGCTTGATAAGTTTTTTCAATGAGTACATACCTTGACAATATTTTGAAGTAGTTCAAAAATGGAACAGTCAAAGAAAGAGTTCTTGGCTGTGTTACAAGGTATGAAATTGAGTAAGACTCAAAGCCCGACCACGGCAGAAGATAGAAAGAGAATGAAAGTCATTCCCTATGCCTCAGCCATAGGTTCTATAAAGTATGCCATGATGTGTACCAGATCTATTGTATACCCTACACTGTGTTAAGCAAGGGAGTACAATAGTGATCTAAGAGTAGATCACTGGACATTGGTCAAAATTATCCTTAGTGGAATAAGGAAATATTTCTCGATTATGGAGGTGACAAAAGGTTCGTCGTAAAAAGTTACGTCGATGCAAGTTTTGACACAGATCTGGATGACTCTAAGTCTCGATCTAGATACATATTGAGAGTGGTAGCAATTAGCTAGAGTAGCTCCGTGCAGAGCATTGTAGACATAGAATTCGCAAAATACTTACGGATCTGTATGTGACAGACCCGTTGACTAAAATTATCTCACAAGCAAAACATGATCACACCTTAGTACTCTTTGGGTGTTAATCACATAAATGATGTGAACTAGATTATTGACTCTAGTAAACCCTTTGGGTATAGGTCACATGACGATGTGAACTATGGGTGTTAATCACATGGTGATGTGAACTCTTAGTGTTGAATCACATGGCGATGTGAACAAGATTATAGACTCTAGTGCAAGTGGGAGACTGAAGGAAATATGCCCTAGAGGCAATAATAAAGTTATTATTTATTTCCTTATATCATGATAAATGTTTATTATTCATGCTAGAATTGTATTAACCGGAAATATAATACATGTGTGAATACATAGACAAACAGAGTGTCACTAGTATGCCTCTACTTGACTAGCTCGTTAATCGAAGATGGTTATGTTTCCTAACCACAAACAAAAGAGTTGTTATTTGATTAACGGGATCACATCATTAGGAGAATGATGTGATTGACATGACCCATTCCATTAGCTTAGCACCCGATCGTTTAGCATGTTGCTATTGCTTTCTTCATGACTTATACATGTTCCTATGACTATGAGATTATGCAACTCCCGTTTGCCGGAGGAACACTTTGTGTGCTACCAAACGTCACAACGTAAATGGGTGATTATAAAGGAGCTCTACAGGTGTCTCCAAAGGTACATGTTGGGTTGGCGTATTTTGAGATTAGGATTTGTCACTCCGATTATCGGAGAGGTATCTCTGGGCCCTCTCGGTAATGCACATCACATAAGCCTTGCAAGCATTGCAACTAATGAGTTAGTTATGAGATGATGTATTACGGAATGAGTAAAGAGACTTGCCGGTAACGAGATTGAACTAGGTATTAATATACCGATGATCGAATCTCGGGCAAGTAACATACCGATGACAAAGGGAACAACGTATGTTGTTATGCGGTCTGACCGATAAAAGATCTTCGTAGAATATGTAGGAGCCAATATGAGCATCCAGGTTCCGCTATTGGTTATTGACCGGAGACGTGTCTCGGTCATGTCTACATTGTTCTCGAACCCGTAGGGTCCGCACGCTTAAGGTTTCGATGACAGTTATATTATGATTTTATGCATTTTGATGTACCGAAGTTTGTTCGGAGTCCCGGATGTGATCACGGACATGATGAGGAGTCTCGAAATGGTCGAGACATAAAGATTGATATATTGGAAGCCTATATTTGGATATCGGAAGTGTTCCGGGTGAAATCGGGATTTTACCGGAGTACCGGGAGGTTACCGGAACCCCCCAGGAGGTATATGGGCCTTAGTGGGCTTTAGTGGAAGAGAGGAGAGGTGGCCAGGGCTGGGCCGCGCGCCCCTCCCGCCTAGTCCGAATAGGACAAGGAGAGGGGGGCGGCGCCCCCTTCCTTCTCTCTCTCCTCTTCCCCCTTCCCGAATCCTATTCCAACTAGGAAAGGGGGGAATCCTACTCCCGGTGGGAGTAGGACTCCTCCTGGCGCGCCCTCCTCCTGGCCGGCCGCACCTCCCCCTTGTTCCTTTATATACGGAGGTAGGGGCACCCCTAGACACACAAGTTGATCCACGTGATCATATTCTTAGCCGTGTGTGGTGCTCCCTTCCACCATAATCCTCGATAATATTGTAGCAGTGCTTAGGCGAAGCTCTGCGACGGTAGAACATCAAGATCGTCACCACGCCGTCGTGATGATGGAACTCTTCCCAGACACTTTGCTGGATCGGAGTCCGGGGATCGTCATCGAGCTGAACGTGTGCTAGAACTCGGAGGTGCCGTAGTTTCGGTGCTTGATCGGTCGGGCCGTGAAGACGTACGACTACATCAACCACGTTGTGCTAACGCTTCCGCTGTCGATCTACAAGGGTACGTAGATCTCACTCTCCCCTCTCGTTGCTATGCATCACCATGATCTTGCGTGTGTGTAGGATTTTTTTTGAAATTACTACGTTCCCCAACACCTTGTGCACAATATGAGATCATTTGAATAAACTATGCCATGAATGTGGCCATAAGATTGATCATTTGGCTTGAAAGCCATTGATCTCCACACGTGATAACTCGTTTCTGAGAACACTTTTTTTAAAATAATTGTCGTATTACAAGTATATTATTTTTCGTGGGAACTTGGCCACATATAATGACACAATGCGAAGGTTTCCCGATTTTTAGTTTTTTTTGAATTTTTATGCCCGCTTCAAAATGCGGTCAAAACGGCGGGAATGACCGTTCCTAGCTAGTGGTCGAATCTTGGAATTTTTTGGTGTTTCTCTGATTAAATAGATACTTATGTACCTAGAAATGATTTTTGGAAAAAATAAAGAGCAAACTACGAGGCAGCTACAGTTCAAATTTGACCCGTTTCCACCTGAATCGGCGGGAATTTGTCTTTTTCACCAGAGGTGGATAAAAACTTTTTACACCCAACCATTTGGTCAATTGTGCATTAAATATGGCCTAGTATTTTAGAAAAATGATTTGGTCCAATTTTGCAACAATTATTTGGGAGGTCCTTCACAAAAAACCCTACTTTTGGGCACTCAAAAAATGGAAAATGGTTCTTTTATCCAAAGAAAAAGAAAACTTCCTTAGGAAACATTGTTTTCCATTCCAATATGCACCCTTGTGCACAATATGAGATCATTTGAACAAACTATGCCATGAATGCGGCCATAAGATTGATCATTTGGCTTGAAAGCCATTGATCTCCACACGTGATAGCTCGTTTCTGAGAACATTTTTTTTTAAAATAATTGCCGTATTACAAGTTTATTATTTTTCCTCGGAACTTGGCCACATATAATGACACAATGCGAAGTTTTCCCAATTTTTTGATTTTTTTGAATTTTTTATGCCCGTTTCAAAATGCGGTCAAAACGGCGGGAATGACCGTTCCTAGCTAGTGGTTGAATCTTGGAATTTTTTTGGTGTTTCTCTGATTAAGTAGATACTTATGTACCTAGAAATGATTTTTGGAAAAAATAAATAGCAAACTACGAGGTAGCTACAGTTCAAATTTGACCCGCTTCCAACTGAATCGGCGGGAATTTTTCTTTTTCACCAGAGGTGGATAAAAACTTTTTACACCCAACCATTTGGTCAATTGTGCATTAAATATGGCCTAGTATTTTATAAAAATGATTTGGCCCAATTTTGCAACAATTATTTGGGAGGTCCTTCACAAAAAAACCTCCTTTTGGGCACTCAAAAAATGGAAAAATGGTTCTTTCGTCCAAAGAAAAAGAAAACTTCCTTAGGCAACATTGTTTGCCATTCCAATATGCACCCTTGTGCACAATATGAGATCATTTGAACAAACTATTCCATGAATGCGGCCATAAGATTGTTCATTTGGCTTGAAAGCCATTGATCTCCACACGTGGTAGCTCGTTTCTGAGAACATTTTTTTAAATAATTGCCGTATTACAAGTTTATTATTTTTCCTAGGAACTTGGCCACATATAATGACACAATGCAAAGGTTTCCCAATTTTTTGATTTTTTTTAATTTTTTATGCCCGTTTCAAAATGCGGTCAAAACGGCGGGAATGATCGTTCCTAGCTAGTGGTTGAATCTTGGAATTTTTTTGGTGTTTCTCTGATTAAGTAGATACTTATGTACCTAGAAATGATTTTTGGAAAAATAAAGAGCAAACTACGAGGTAGCTACAGTTCAAATTTGACCCGCTTCCAGCTGAATCGGCGGGAATTTGTCTTTTCATCAGAGGTGGATAAAAACTTTTTACACCCAACCATTTGGTCAATTGTGCATTAAATATGGCTAGTATTTTATAAAAATGATTTGGTCCAATTTTGCAACAATTATTTGGGAGGTCCTTCACAAAAAAACCTCCTTTTGAGCACTCGAAAAATGGAAAATGGTTCTTTAGTCCAAAGAAAAAGAAAACTTCCTTAGGCAACATTGTTTGCCATTCCAATATGCACCCTTGTGCACAATGAAAATGTTTCTTTTTGAATTTCTCATATCATAAAACTGTTTATATGATTTAACACTTTTTTTTGAAAAAAATTATGGTTCAACACCTTATTTTTAGTCGATTACGACCAATTTAGAAGGTCATAACGTGTACTGGGTTCTGATTGGTCCATGGGCATGTCGCGCGGATCGTGCTCAAACGCCGTCGGATGCTCTCGAATCCGACGGGAGCCCTTTCTCCCTCACCCCCCTCTTTGTCTCAAAAACAAATAAAAGAAAAAAGAAAACTCCCTCACCTTCTCACCCCAGGAACCCTAGGGCTCCAGATCTGCCACCCACCCCGACCCTCCCCTCGTCTCCACATCGCCGCCACCACCCCGATCTCTCCCCTCGTCTCCCACATCGCCGATCCACCCCGAGCCCTGCCACCGGCCATCTCATCCCCCTCCCCCCGTGCCGCCGCCCCCACCTTCTCCTTCCTCTCCCAAGGGAAGGGAAGCAAGGGTACAGAAGGGAGGGAAAGCCGACAAGGAGTTCGGTCGAGCGCCCAGATCCATGTCGCCATCGTCGACCTGATTCGTGTCCTCGACCTCGCCACCGCCAACAAGTCCGCCAACGAGCTCTCCTCGCACCAGCGCAAGGTCTTCCGTGTCGCTGACCACGCCGGGGTCGCGCTCGCCGGCCTCACCGCCGACGGTCGCGTTCTCTCCCGCTTCCTCCGCAACGAGTGCATCAACCACGCGTTCGTCTACGACGCGCCGCTCCTCGTCTCCAGGCTCGCGCTCCGCCTCGCTGACAAGGCTCAGGTCCGTCCCCGTCTCCCGTCCTGATCCCCTTTGCGATTTTCCTACCCCGATCTGCCCGCATGCTTAGGGTTTCATGCCGGAGGGGTCAGATATGGTGCGGGAGATGCGTGGTTTCGTGCGTGGTGGGGTAATCCCGGCTACAATCTGTGCTGGTAACTAGGGTTTTCATGGCAAAGTCACGGGGAGCATGATTCAGTGGTACAAATGGTTAGGATTTTGACGATTTTGCTAGTGGCTCGGGTCAGGATCCACCCTTCAATTAGTTATGTCGAGTGTTATTATGGTGCTTGATTTCTTATGCTCTATTTTAGAATTGTGCAGCAACTGAGAACTTTAATGGTATCTTAGTTTCCTTGCATCTGACGAGTCCTTTGTAATTCTACTGATATACACAGTCTGAAGGTCTGAGTTTTCAGCTTCTTACGGTTTAAGCTAAATATTGTCTTATGTGTACTAGCTGGTATCCCCGCCCATTGCTGCGCGCAGATGTTGTGGCATAAGAAATCTAGCACTGCTGTCATGCGTAAGAAAATTGTCATCCAAAAAGGGATGAAGAAACTAGAACTGCGAGCTCTAAAATTAGGATGCTCATAGTAAATATATAAGCATTGATGTTAGTTTAGTTGATGGTCATCGATGGACCGACATCTCCACCACCAACCACAAACCACAGCTGCACATCGATCCTGTGGCGCCACACTCTGGCCACGAAGGTGCAGGCCCCTGCGTGTTGCCAGCTGCGAGATCTCAGCCTGTCTTTGTACCTAACTCCTTTTATGGTTTGCCCATGTTTTCCACGATTAGTGAATCCAAATTTCTGTTGAGTATTTGTCTGCCATGTGGAATTGATCTGCACCTAGAGGTTTGGATTTGTTTCATATGTCAATTTTATTTTGCTTTTCCTGGTTACCTCATGCTTGCAAAAGAAAACTATATAGTACATTCAGTTTGTTAGTATGTCCTGCGGGTCTCCGGGGCTGCTCATCTGTGTGCTCTGCTCCCCTGACTGCTCCACCTCGACTGAAAAAAAATGTATAGTACATTCCCCTTCGTTTTTTGAAAAAAAAACTGTCGACTATACCTGTGCATTTCCTTTTCCAGCTCTATACTTGTCTTTTGTTATATTAGACTTGTGCATTTTGATGTAGATAGATAGACTTCCTTACCATTTCCCTTTCCAGCGCTGTACTTGTCTTTTGTTATATAGACCTATGCATTTTGGTGTAGTTATACAGCAGTTCTTACCATTTCACTTTCCAGCTTTGTACTTGGCTTTTGTTATACCTGTCACCCTGATATGTTGATTGATAGCAGCTAATGTTTCCTCCTGGTCTGAGCAGGTGTTCTGGATAATGAGGAATTGGGCATTGTGAACATCACTTTCTGCAAGTCACAGGGTTCTAGGCTGCTACAGGATGCCCTCCTCCTCTCCTCCACCCCCCTGACATGGTGAGCTCCACCCCTCCTTCTACCCATTGCAGATCTTATATGAAGTGGGCATTAGTTGCAATTGTTATGGCCACAACATAGCAACATTGTATTGGTTCAGTTTTTATGCATAATTCGATTGTGACTGTGCTGTTTGATACTGCTTGCCTCATCTATTTTTCATGTCTTGTGTGAAATTTGTACCCTACTAGAAGATGTCACCATCAAGTTAATAATAACACTAATGATCATTTGATTCTAGTCTAGAGATACAAATAACATTAGGTAGGTCCATGGATAGATGGATGAACACACACAGCTAGCAGCCTAGCAGTGTTAGCAAAGGATGTCAGTACAATGTTTATGGCATTCATTTATTGAAGCAAATAGTAACTAACTGTCATGGGCTTTTTATTGTGAAGATCCATGAACTTTTTTGGTCGATTGGCTGTCCAAGTTCCTGAAGAACAAATCATACAACCATTATCTTGTTGATTGATGCAGTTTCTCACCTTTTTGCTGCTGATGTTTAGTTCCTTGCTTGATTCTGGATACTATTAAGTTGAAATAAAATTGTATGAGAAAATGATCACTAAACTAACGAGGCTTAACCCGATAATAACTTATTTTACGTTAATAGCCTGCAATGTTTTCTTGGAGCTTATTGTCCAAACTAATACCTCTACTTTTTGTGTCCTTCAGGAATGCGTATCCTTCAGGACAGCTCAAGCCCCTCCTCCTCTCCTGTACATGAATGTGAGATGCTCCGCATGCAAGATCTGAGCCAAATGGAATATTGTAATCTTTTTATTGCTGATTTTTATGTACGATGTCATGAAGATGTACGTTTGAAATGTTGCTTTGATAGCAAAATTGTATTCCTGTGTACATGCTGCTTTGACAGCAAAGTTATGAAAATTTCTCAACAATATATATGGGCAAAATTGTATTCCTGTGTACTGCACCTAAAAAGGCTACAGCCAACTAATGATGTTGATGTGGAATTGTTTATTTTATTTTAAATAGCCAAAATAATAATTCTGCCAAAAAGTTATAAAAAACAAAATGAAAGGGCCCGCAAAAAACAAAATGAAAAGGCCAAAAAAAGAAATTTACAAGAAAAAGTAAAGGGCCCACAAAAGAAAAGGCCTGCAAAAATTGGGCTTGGCCCATTTAGTTGACCATAAAAAAACATAAATCTGTTGGAATTAGTGGGCTCGGCCCATATAAAAGACAGAATTAGACCAGGCTGAATCTTGTGCCACATCAGCTTGCCACGCTGGATCTCTACGTGGCCTGGGGAGGTTGCTAGTGACCAAAACAAAACAATAGGCATATTTTGGTCGTAAACGTCCACGACCTTCTCATAGAGAAGGTCGTTAATTTCAGTTTACGACCGACAACTTTTGACCTTCTGTTTTTGGTCAAAAAAGGTCGCAAATGAAAAACAATGACCTTTCAGTGACCAATAGTCAAGGTCACAAGTTGACATATTTCTTGTAGTGATGCATAGCAACGAGAGGGGAGGTCTACGTACCCTCTTAGACCATAAGTAGAAGCGTTTAGTAACGTGGTTGATGTAGTCAAACTTCTTCTTGATCCAACCGATCGAGTACCGAACATACGACACCTCTACGTTCAGCACACGTTCAGCTCGGTGACGTCATCGCGTTCTTGATCCAGCAAGACGGCGAAGTAGTAAATCAGTTCCGGCAGCACGACGGCGTGGTGACGGCGACGGTGAATCTATCTCCGCAGGGCTTCACCTAAGCACTATGAAAATATGACCGACAGACTAAACTATGGAGGGGGGGCGCCGCACACGGCTAAGAAATTGTTGTGGTTGTGTTTGGTGCCCCCTCCACATAAATATACGTGGGAGGAGGGGAGCGGCCAGGAGGCACCCCCAAGTAGGCCGAATCCTACTTGGGGTCTCCCCCAAGCTGCCCCTTCCTTATTTGAGTGCGGGAGGAAGGCAGGGGGAGGTGCCCCCCTTTCCTTTCTCTCATGAGGAGGGAAAGGCAGGAGGGGCCACCCCTCCCCTTTCCTTCCCCATAGGGCCGGCCGACTAGGGAAGGGCCACAGCAGCCCCCTTGTGGCCTAGTCTGTCCCCCCTTAGCCCATTAGGCCCGTACACTTATCGGGGGTGTCCGGAACCCCTTCCGGTGACCCGATGACTACACGATTCACTCCGAAACTATTCCGGAGCCTGAATATCATTGTCATATATATCAATCTTTACCTCTAGACCATTCCAGATCTCCTCGTCATGTCTGTGATCTCATCCGGGACTCCGAACAACATTCGGCCACCAAATCTATATAACTCATATAACACTATATCGTCAACGATAAGCGTGCAGACCCTACGGGTTCGAGAACTATGTAGACATGACTGAGACACCTCTCCGGTCAATAACCAATAGCGGAACATGGATGCCCATATTGGCTCCTACATATTCTACGAAGATCTTTATCGGCTGAACCTTATGACAATGTATGTAATTCCCTTTGTCCATTTTTATGTTACTTGCCCGAGATTCGATCGTCGGTATCTTCATACCTAGTTCAATCTCGTTACCGGCAAGTCCCTTTACTCGTTCCGTAATACATCATCATGCAACTAACTCCTTAGTCGCTTTGCTTGCAAGGCTTCTTATGATGTGTATTACCGAGAGGGCCTAGAGATACCTCTCTAATACTCAAAGTGACAAATCCTAATCTCGATCTATGCCAACTCAACAAACACCTTCGGAGATACCTGTAGAGAATCTTTATGATCACCCAATTACGTTGTGACATTTGATAGCACACAAGGTATTCCTCTGGTATCTGTGAGTTTCATAATCTCATAGTCGAAGGAATATGCATGTGACATTAAGAAAGCAATAGCAATAAACTAAACGATCAATATGCTAAGCTAACGAATGGGTCTTGTCCATCACATCATTCTCCTAATGATGTGATCCCGTTATCAAATGACAACACTTGTCTATGGTTAGGAAACCTTAACCATTTTTGATCAACGAGCTAGTCTGGTAGAGGCTCACTAGGGACACGATATTTGTTTATGTATTCACACATGTATTTAAGTTTCCGATCAATACAATTCTAGCATGAATAATAAACCTTTATCATGAATAAGGAAATATAAAATAACAACTTTATTATTTCCTCTAGGGCATATTTCCTTCAGTTTTATGTATAGCCTCGTGTGTGATAGGTGTAACGATCACATACGCTCTGCCTCGGTTAACCATTTGCTTTTATTCAACTACTTCACACACAATTTGATGAACAAAACTGTATGACATTGGGCTATCCATCACAACCGCTTTTACTGCTAGAACCGTTTGCAAAGTTCCATGGCCCATTTAGCAGGTTTATTAGTTTACAATTCATAATTCTAGCACTACGCAAATTCACATTTCATACCGAACAGCTGTTTTCCAATTTCATATCAGGCACATAAATATATTTTAACATCACAGTAAGATAGCTACCTGAAAACAACACAGTACAACATATAGCTAGTTCATCTTCATAAGAACAATATTAGAAAAATATATTCATTTCCCTAATCAAGATCAGCCAGGCTCATCTTATCCACCTCTGCTTCCAGTTCAGTAAGAACCTGTTTTGCACTAACGAACTGGGAAAGTGCCTCCTCCTTTGCCAACACCATCTTAGCAAAGTCTAATTTAAAAAAATTGAGCTCATTCTCCATCTTCCTCTTTTTTCCTACATCTTGAAATATTCTTTAGTGTTGACAACACTTTCTCTAAGCCTATCTCTATTCTCTTCCTCATACATGCTCCAGAGCTTTGCTAGGCATATCTTCAACGACTATGGTGACTCTTGATCAACCCACTCTAGGTAAGATCATTTCCATTCATCCTATAATATTTAAAACTAGATGAGTAACAATTGTAGGGGAAATGGATTTCTAGCAACACAGAAAATCACCACATACATATTTTGAAAAACTGAAGAAATAGGTTAATTATGACATATCTTCTCAAAAAGATCAATGTGAAAATGAATTAATTGCTACTGATACAACAACCAAATTCTGAAACATCAGAAGCTATAATTAACTACAACAATGCTACAAGTTCTTAATCATGTACTCTACACAACAAATTGAACATTTTATGAGGAAGCTAAATATAACTACAGCAACATAGTGACAATGTTTGGATGACATCAAATTGATACTAACAGGTTTGTACATGCACAAATTTAGTAACATAGAACTAATAGCACTAAGGCCTGATACGTCTCCAATGTATCTATAATTTTTGATTATTCCATGCTGTTATATTATCATTTTATATCATTTTTTGGTACTAACCTATTGACATAGTGCCTAGTGCCAGTTGCTGTTTTTTGCTTGTTTTTTACATCACAGAAAATCCATATCAAACGGAGTCCAAATGCAGCGAAACTTTTTGTGGAATTTTTATGGACCAGAAGACACCCAATGGGATGGAGAAGCACCTAGGGGGTGCCCCGAGGGGGGCACAACCCATCAGGGTGCACATGGCCCCCTAGGCGGGCCTAGGTGGGTTGTGCCCACCTCGGTGGCCTCCCACACCGCCTCTTTGCTCTATAAACACCCCAATATTCTAGAAACCCTAGAGGAGTCGACAAAAATCAATTCCAGCCGCCTCAAGTTCAAGAAACACCAGATCCAATCTAAACACAATCACAGAGGGGTTCATCATCCTCATTGGTGCCTCTCCGATGATGCATGAGTAGTCTTTTGTAGACCTTCGGGTCCGTAGTTAGTAGCTAGAAGGCTTCCTCTCTCTCTCTCTCTCAGGATTCTCAATACAATGGTCTTTTGGAGATCTATTTGATGTAATTCTTTTTGCGGTGTGTTTGTTGGGAACCAATGAACTTTGAGTTTATGATCAGATCTATCTTTTTATATCCATGAAAGTTATTTGAGTTTCTTTGATCTCTTATATACATGATTTCATATAGCCTCGTATTTCTTCTCTGATATTTGGGTTTTGTTTGGCCAACTTGATCTATTTATCCATGAAAGTTATTTGAGTCTTTTGATCTCTTATATGCATGATTACTTATAGCCTCATATTTATTCTTCGAATATTCGGTTTAGTTAGGCCAACTAGATCGGTTTTTCTTGCCTTGGGAAGAGGTGCTTTGTGATGGCTTCGATCTTATGGTGCTTGATCCCAGTGACAGAAGGGGAACCGACACGTATGTATCGTAGTTATTAAGGATAGCAAGATGGGGTCTATTTCTACCTAAATAGATCTTGTCTACATCATGTCATCGTTCTTATTGCATTACTCCGTTTCTCCATGAACTTAATACACTAAATGCATGTTGGATAGCGGTCGATGTGTGGAGTAATAGTAGTAGATGCAGGAAGGATTCGGTCTACTAATCTTGCATGTGATGCCTATATAATGATCATTGCCTGGATATCGTCATGATTATCTGAGGTTCTATCAATTGCCCAACAGTAATTTGTTTACCCACCGTTGCTATTTTTCTCGAGAGAAGCCACTAGGGAAACCTACGGCCCCCGGGTCTCTTCTTTATTATATTTGCCTTTGTGATCTATTTTTATTTGCTTATATTTTCAGATCTATTAATCCAAGAAGCCAAAAATACCTTGCTGCAATTTTGTTTATTTTATCTCGCGTTCCCGCGAGATCTATTTATCTAATCTACTACAATTTTACCAATCTTTTTACCCGTGAGGGATTGACAACCCATCTCTTACGTCGGGTTGCAAGTATTTGTTCTTTGTGTGCAGGAGCTGTTTACGTGGTGTTGTGTGTTTCTCTTACTGGTTTGATAACCTTGGTCTCATCACTGAGGAAAATACCTACCGTAGCTGTGCTGCTTCATCCCTTCCTCTTTGGGGAAAGCGACGTAGTTCAAGCCACATCAAAAGGAATTTCTAGCACCGTTGTCGAGGAGACATAATCAACATTTACCAGGTTCCTAATCAGAAATCGCATCTCCTTGCAATTTACATTATTTTTCATTTGCCTCTCGTTTTGCTCTCCCCCACTTCACAAAAAAAATTTCCGTTTTATTCGCCCTCTTTTTTGTTTTCTCGTCAGATCTGTTTTTGAGTGCAATCTTGTTGCATAGTCACAATGACTCAAGAGAACACCAAGTTGTGTGATTTCTCCAATACCAACAATGAACTTATTAGCACTCCGATTGCTCCTCCCGCCACTAGTGCGGAGTCTTTTGGTATTAATACCGCTTTGCTAAATCTTGTTATGAAAGATCTATTTTCCGGTACTCAATGAGGATGTGGCGTCCCATCTTAACACATTCGTGGAATTATGCGATATGCAAAAGAAAAAAGATGTGGACAATGATGTTGTGAAGTTGAAATTATTCTCGTTCTCTTTGCAAGATTGTGCAAAAAATTGGTTTTCTTCGTTGCCTCACAATAATATCGATTCTTGGGATAAGTTCAAAGATGCTTTTAATACTAAATATTTGCCAACTACAAAAATTATTTCCCTTAGAACCTAGATCATGAATTTCATGCAACTTGAACATGAGCATGTTGCGCAATCTTGGGAAAGGATGAAATTGATGCTAAGGAATTGCCCAACTCAAGCGTTAAAAGTTTGGATGAACATACAAAAAATTTAGGCGGGGTTGAATTGTGTTTCTCGTAATCTTTTGTACTCCGCCGCGGGTGGTACTTTTATGGAAATTACTTTGGGTGAATCCACCAAATTGCTTGATAATATTATGGCAAATTATTCACAATGACAAACTAAAAGAGCTCCTACTAGTAAAAAAGTTAATTCGGTTGAAGAAATTTCTTCTTTGAGTGAAAAAGTTGATGCTCTTATGAAATTGGTTGCTAATAAAGTGCTCGTATTTATTTTAATGATGTGCCTTTGTCTACTTTGATTGAGAAAAATAGTGATGCCATAGATGTGAATTTTATCTGTCGAATCAATTTTACTAACAATGCTTATAGAGGTAATTTTAATCCTAGGCTTTTTCTTAGTAATTCCTCTAATAATTATGGTAATTCTTATGCTAACACTAGTGCACGTCGGTCCTAAACAAACGGTTTCTAACCCCTTTTTGCGACGGCATCTGGAACCGTCGCCAAGTGAGTGTGGGCGATGGGGGGGTCCTTCCCACACGACCAAGAAACCGTCGGTGATATGCCCTCCTGGCACACACGTTCGGCAAAATGAGGTCGTGTGCGACCGACGAGTGCTCAAATATAGAAATACGTACAATACAACTAAAAAAATACAATTATATGGCGAAATTGTTTTCAGTCGCAAGTACATCCCACACAGTCAGTCCCCGCTAAATGTTTCCATTCATATGTACATCCCACACAATCGCTCCAAGGAAAACGTTTCCGTTCATAGGTACATCACACACAATATTTCCCATTAAATCGTTTGTGATAACATTGCCATTGCACATGATATTAATAATTTTATCGTTTGCGTTATTGAATGCATCACACACAGTGCGTAGAAAGAAACTATGTAGCAAAGGCTGTCCATTACACACACTTTTTATGTGATAAACGTTTGCGCAAGGTGGCCTAACGCAAAGAGTTTTCAAGAGAAAGTCGTGTGTGCAGTGGAGATTGATTGCACATGTAGTGGATCCTAGAAACGTTTCTGATCTCCACGTATATCGCAGACGTTTTGCTTTCGCAAACCGTGTGCAGTGTAATCCCTATTTAATCCACAATTAATCCAATTAATCCCTAATTTAAAAATCACACGTTATGAATTTGAAAGTAGGCAATCACTTATTATGTTTTCACGAATATATGTGTGTTCTTGATCCTATCTTGCAAGTTGTAGACACCTATTACGAGTTATGATCCACATATATACCCCAAGGTGACAATAATTGGGATTCTTTCTGGTCATTATTGTAGTTTGAGGAGTTCACGTATTCACTAAGTGCTAATGCTTTGTTCCGGTTCTCTATGAAAAGGAGGCCTTAATATGCCTTAGTTTCCATTAGGACCCCGCTGCCACGGGAGGGTAGGACAAAAGATGTCATGCAAGTTCTTTTCCGTAAGCACATATGACTATATACGGAATACATTCCTACATTATATTGATGAATTGGAGCTAGTTCTATGTCACCCTAGGTTATGACTGCTACATGATGAATATCATCCAACACAGTTATCATGGCCATTCCAATGCCTACGAGCTTTCCACATATTGATCGCTAAGTTACTTTCGTCGCTACTGCTGTTACAATCACTACAAAACTACTATTGTTACTTTTGCTACTGTTACCATTACTTCCATTCTACTTTGATAGTAAAAACCTTACTTCAGATATTAAGTCTTTTAGGTGTGCTTGAATTGAAAACTCAACTGCTAATACTCGCGAATATTCTTTGGCTGCCATTGTGTCGAATCAATAAATTTGGGTTGAATACTCTACCCTTGAAAATTATTGTGATCCCCTATACTTGTGGGTTATCAGTGTGTGACTTAATTCCATGTGTAGTAAATTCGAAGGAGTTGTCAAACATATTGGTGTCACGGCTTGGACACAAGCATGGAATGACATGGTATTTAAATTCCAAAACAATAAAAAATGATCAGAAATACATGAAACCTTGCTTGGCGTAATGGCATGCCACCAAGATGCCGTGGTAAAAATATTAGTGTGTTTGACGAAAGTTTGGACACACACCCCTCACAAGCCAGAGCTACTCACCAGAAGGCTCGTGGTTCCGAGAGGACACAATGCATCTTTGATGATAAACCGGTGATAGCTTCCTCTTATGGCCTTTGAAAAAATTCTACAGTTAACGTGCACTAATACAACTATCATGCCAAAATTTGGAAAATTTCAGGGGTCATTTGACCTTTTTAAGACATTAATGACCATAATTCAAATTTGAACTACATATACATGGAACAACTAACCATAATGATTTAAAAAAATCATATTTGTGTACTTGTATGCGAGTTAATTCCATGTGCAGTATATTGCAATATTCTCGAACATATTGGTGTCACGGCTTGGAGATAAAGCATCGAGTGCATGCCATGGAATTTAAATTCCAAAAAAATCAAAAATGATTAGAAACACATGAAACCTTGCTTGACGTAATGGCATGGCACCACGACGGTGTGGTAAAAAGTTGTCTTGTTTGACGAAATTTGGACACACACCCCTCACAAACCGGGACAACTCACTAGAAGGGGGTGGTTCTGAGAGTACACAATGCATGTTTGATGACGAACTGGCGATAGCTTCCTCTCGTGGCCTTCAAAGAATTTCTACAGTTAACATGCACTAATGCAACTATCATGTCAAAATTTGGAAAATTCCAGGGGTCATTTAACCTTTTTAAGACATTTAAGTGATTTTCTAGCCATTTAATGATCGTAATTCAAATTTGAACTACATGTACATGCAACACCTAACCATAACAGTTTGAAAAATCATATTTGTGTACTTGTTGTGTGCGAGATAATTCCATGTGTAGTAGATTGGAAGGAATTTTCAAACATATTGGTGTCACGGCTTGGACACATGCATGGAGTGCCATGGTAACACAAAATAAGCATTCGCCCCTTATATGAGGAAAGAAAATGTAAATATATGGCAAGACAACCGGGCCCCACACAATAGGCACTCTATTTCGTGCCTCGAGGTTTCAAAGGTGAGTGGCGTGGGTTATTAATCAGACGCGGTTCTGTATTCGAAACCGTCAGCTATTAAGTTCACACACAACTTCTGTTGCGGGAATCGTGTGCAATTCAAACTACAGTACTCGTAAATTCTGGCGACCGGCGTGTGTACTGTTCTCGTTGATCTAGATTCTGGCCGCCAATAAATACTACCCTATACATCCTTGCCTCGCTCGCCTTCTCTCTCTCTCACACACACCCAGATCCCTGCCATGGCATCACATATCTGCCCATGCGCCGACGAGGAGGTGCCCCCTCCCCCCCCCCGAGGACGCTCAGTCCAAGAGAAGCGGCGAGGAGGACCCCTACGGGCCGCCGCACGAGGTTGCGTCGGACCCCCCAACATTGGAGTGGTTTTGGGGCCAGTACAATATTTGTCTATGGAAATCATTGCCGTCGGCTAAGAAAGCCAGGTGCAATGGCATATTTATCCCTAAGTGGTTTTGGTGATTGATGACAATGCATTTAAGGACTAATCGTGTGCATTGAGCATTTCAGATATCTCATGTCTAGGCACAAGATGATTTGGTGCCCCTCAGAGCCTATCGAAGACGGTGTTTCTCTATGTTTCTTTTCGGTCGATTTGAGTCGTAGGAAAGCCATACTATTAAGAGGGGATCCTCTTTGGAAAGGTTAGGGTGGTGTCGTGGTTTTGTCACGGCAGATGTCCTAGTGAAAGGACTTAGTCATGGAGCCATCACGACGGGTTAGCTTAAAGGGGTTTAAAGTAGACAAGGGACACAAGGAATTATACTGGTTCGGCCGCTTACGATGAAGGTAAAAGCCTACTCCAGTTGTGATGGAATTGCTAGGGTTTCGGTGACCAGGGAGTGAATCCGCTTTGCCTGGCTCTCGAGTTATTGTCTGTTGTCGCTAAACTGCCACCGGGTCATCCGTTTATATACACAGGTTAACGCCCGCTGGTTTACAGAATCCCGAAGCCGGCTCATACACGTGCCTAGCTCGGTTTCTACCTTTCCTTGCTTTACAACATAATTTACATATCCTATGGCGGTTTATGTCTATGGGCCCTAATCCGCGTTCGGGCCCTGGGCCTTCCTGTTAGATCTCCTCTATAAAGCGCCATACTTCTTGTCTTCATGGGCTTCAAACATGACTAACTCATTGTGGGCATAACCTGGCCCCTCATGGCCGGTTTATATTTTAGAGTAATATCCCCAACATTAGGCCCCAGATTGATTTGAACTTGTTCATGTCAATCTTCAACACTTAGAAAATTCCTCCTTCAGTACCTTCGCATAAATTTTGTAAATCGCCATGATGTCATCCTCCAAGATTGTAATAAACCGCCATGACGTCACCTGTTATTAAAAATTGTATGTCTCACCTTCATTAATGAAACTCCAACAATCGAGGCGACCGCTCTGTCACAAATCCAATTTTTTTGGCTCCTGGATTTTCGCGCCTATCACTTATCCCTTCGCCTTATAAATAAGACCGAGGGGTCCTTTCCATTTTTCCCCTCTTGCCTCCTTGCTTCTTCTTCCTCGTGCCGACCTGACCCGTACGCGCAGCCGTCATCGTCAAGCTCCGCCCTCGTCTTCACCCCCGGCTGCTACATCAACCTGAACGTTCCAGACAAACATGGCGCGCCTCCACTGCTTCAACAGCTTCAGTAAGTTCCTCTTCCCTTCCTCTGTAGATCCGCTAGGGTTCTCACGAGTTCGTAGAAGCTTCATGGCATTCTACCCTTGTTATTCATTAGATCCTATATGACAGACTTCAAACTTGATGTTCTTTTGTGCGGTAGCAATGACAGTCCTTATTTTGCTTATCAAATCATGCCTTTTGTGTATAAAAACCAATCTAGGACTTTGCGAACTGCTCAAGTACCAACTTTCAGGTCTAAATCTTTTTCTTTTCCTGACATGCGGTAGATCCAAAATTCCAATGTGAAACCTGTTTTTCCTCACATAGTCATTTTTGCTTCAGATCTGTACTTTCATTGTCTGCGTAGGCGGTTTATCCTTTAGAAAATAATCTATCATATGCCATTAGTCCCCTTGTAAACCGCCAATCATTTTACCATTTATAATAGCATCAACCTCCGGTTTGAACGATTTTGCATGCTTGAATACCCTTTCATTGACCTTCTACGCTTTATGCTTGCCAACCATGAGTCTTATACCGGCATCAATCTTTTTCCAGCTCATCAATCGAAATAGCCAAACAATTTTATGCTTGTAATTGGGTCCCTTCCCGGGTTACTAAAGAGCAGTTAGATGGATGCGTCAGAACTGGCGCTTTACCAAAATGAAGCAAAATCCACTGGCGCATTCCTGGTCCAGAAAATCCTCCTACCCCTAAGGACGGCGAGGTAGTGGTATTTGTTGATCACATGAGCCGTGGTTTTAAACCGCCCGGATCCAAGTTTTTTTGTGATGTGCTTGCCAGCTTCCAGATCCACCCTCAAGATATTGGACCCAACTCTGTGTCCAATGTTTGCGACTTTCAAGTGTTTTGTGAGGCCTATCTGCAAGAAGTGCCAACCGTTGAATTATTCCGGGATTTTTTCTATTTGAACCGTCGTACTGAATTTGTAGACGGGCCCAACACTGAACTTGGCGGCGTCTCCATTCGGAAAAGGAAGGACGTCAGCTTCCCTCATGCCAAACTTCATAGTCATCCTAAGGATTGGAACCAGACTTGGTTCTACTGTAAGGATACTTCCCCTGAAGATGAGCACCCTCTGCCGGGTTATCGTGCTCACCGGCTTACCAACACACATCCATTTCCGCAACGGTTGACTGCCAAGGAACGGGCCACATACGCACCACAACTCGCCAAGCTTAGAGCTTTCATGGCTAACGGTTTGACATGAGTTGACTTTGTTCGTTGCTTGATATCTTGGAGTATTTTACCGTTAAGCCGTCGCCCTGGTTTAATGTGTGAGTATATAGGAGACTCAAAAGATCCTCAATGGCATATTGATATTCAGCTAACAGAGGCTGAAGTTACTGAATGTGTTAAGAAAATACTGAATGAATCGGAGATTGTCTGCAGCAAGACCGGGTTAAGTCCCTTCTATACCTTGAATAAACCGCCAGCTGTAAGAATTGCCTCACTCCTGCTTATACTTTGATATTCTTAACTGTGTAATCTTTTATATCCTTTGTCAATCTTTTAACAGGGTGGCGACCCATTTTGCAAGAAGAAACGTGAAGATAAACCGGCCAAGACCCCTCGACCTAAGACATAGGTTGTCAAGAAACCTGCCAAGAAGAAGGCAGCTGAGTCCACCGGGTTGAACCTCGATGATGATCTTGATAATCCGTCCTCAGAGGTAGAACTTGACTCTCTTGGTTCGTTTTTCATACACCTCATTAACAATGATTATTATCAGGATGACGCAGAAGGCAGCCAAGCCGATGATGCAGAGGTAATTATCCTTTCCTCCGGTTCAGACCCTCTGCCAACACAAAAAATCCGTCAAGCAATCCGAAAAGTAAGATTTTCTCACCCCCTAGCTCACTTGGACCCACACTTTGTTTTGAAGAAGCAGCAACACGAAGCTCGCCGCACAACCCGGCACAGCGGCCAAGTAGTCACTTCAGCCGGTTTATCAAACACTCCGGTTCAGGAACGTCGATCTGAGGTCTCACACACTTCCGATACTTCTTATCCCAGGGCGGGTTATTTCCAACAACCTCTTAATCCATCCAATTCAAATTATCAGGGAACACCTTATTCATCTTCTGGAGAGTCAACGGCCACACAACTCCCTCCTCTTAAGACTGTTCCTGTGTAAATACTTTAAACTTACTCCTTTTGACTCTTTATACCTACATGTTATACTGACCTTTATATCTTTTTCTATCAGAGCCAAGGCCAGACCCAGCAAGAAAGCTCGAGGAGATAAACCGCCTGATGACCATGTGGTTATTGAACCAAAAGGAACAAATGCTGATGCCATGTTTGATGATCCGTCGCCTCAAGATCATGACTTTGTTGTTGAGCAAGTAGAAGTTGATGCAGCAGGCCATGCTGATAAACCGACAAGCCTGGTCCGCACTGATGATAAATCGTCCAGTCCGGCAAGGAAACTGATAAATCGTCAACTCCAGTCAAGGCTGCTGGTGACAAGGAAGATGAATTATGATTACTGGTGTTGGCCACACCACCCCTGGCTATCCTGTTGCGTTATCAAAGCATAGTGCCAAGCAAGAACTTTATGCTATGGGCAAAGGCAAATGGAGCACAGACTTGTCTACGCCTAAGAACTTCATTCTGGTTTTTTAAACCGTCTATATACAAACCGCGACTACGAAGCCGGTTTTAGTGAATCTGATGAAGGAGCGATATGAGGTAACTACATAAACGTTTCTCTCTTATGTCCAATTTCCAGTACCAACTCCAGTAGCCCCCAAGGGCCGATTTATGATGCCAATCTAAACCGGGACTTTGTAATCTCTCTAGTTTGCATGCTTAGCCTCCAAGGGTCGGTTGATCTTTCTAAGATGAACTGATAGTTTAGAATTGTAATATTTTAACTATCGCTTGTGTAGTCCCCAAGGGCCAGTCTATCTTTCCAAGCTGAACTAGAACTTTAACCAATGTTACTTTGAGAAAACGTACATTAGCCCCCAAGTGTCAAGAATAATACTTGTATTGTGCTTGGGACTTGTAAAAAAATTCTGATAATCGAGAAAATAGTCATTAGCCCCCAAGTGCCAAGTGTATAACTTGTTATGTGCTTGTTACTTCCAATATTCACTGCCATCTCATAATATGTCTTTCTCTTATGGGCTGAACTGAGCAAAAAGGAAGCCCAAACCGCTGACCTTCAAGAAAATATCAAATCCCAGCAAGCAGAAACCTCCAAAGCCAAAGAGGAACAGATCAGTGCCTTAGCAACCATGGAGAAGCTGAAGGAAACTTTGAAGAAGGAATGGCGGATTGGGGCATAGAAAGAACCGCACTGCAAAAGAGAGCTGAAGACGCAGAAATAGCCCTTAAACTGGTGGTCGAAGAGCTGACCGGCTTAAAGCGGCAGATAAATGCCATGACCTCTGCTGTGTTTGGTAAGTATCCTCATCTGAAGTTTTTTAAATATACATTATCTCATTAGTTGCTGGTTTACTGATGCTTGCAATGACACATGCAGATGAAGCTGAAGGTTGCCTATACTCTGATAGAGTAGTCATATTCCGGAGCTCAACAGGCCATCTGCACTACTGCTCATAACAAACCGCCTCCAACTTTGATAAAGGAAACCATTGAGAAACTGTCAATGTTGCCTTCCCGGTTGGACGAGCTAAAAAGATCAGCTGCAAGATCAGGTGTGCTGACTACCCTAATCCGGGCTAAGGCATGGATACCGGATCTTGAATCATCGAATATAGGCAGCGACTATCCTGGCATAAAGGAGGACGGTTCCGAGTTTAACAATGATGATCTTCGAAGATTGACAAGGGAAATGCGCCCCTCAGCGAGCAAATTGGCTGAGGAAACAGATCTCTCTCACTATCAGCCGGTTGATGATTCTGATCATAAAAGATATCCTGCGCCAACACATGATGTAGAAGATCTTATTCCGCCAATCCATAAGCACACCTATGCCCCTGATGTTGACCCCTCAAACCTTATAAGTGATGAAGCTATGTTCCAAGCCTTAACTGGAATCGATTGGTCAACCATTAACTTCCAGCCACTGGGTAGAGAGGAGGAAGATGCACCAGCGCAAGACGATCCACAACCTTCAAGTCAGCCTGGTGACGAGTCATGATCCGGAGGCTGGTTTAGCCTTCTACGTACTGCCATACTTGCTGAAAACAATTATTCTTTTTGGGAATTAAAGCGCCTTGTAATAGGCTAGTTCAAAATACTTGGTCTGCTATGCCATCATGCATATTTATGTTGCCTGATACTGTTAATCCATCCTGCTTCAGAATATATTATGTTCATAATCCGTAACGGTGTTATGCAAACTGTTCCTGCATAAAAGAAATTTGAAAGTGTCCTAGTGGTTTACCGCTGGACGGGTCATGATGCCCAAATATATAGCCGGGGTTTATAACCAAGGTTGTACTTTGGAAATAATCAAAGATGAAAGATATGATACCTGTGATATTGAATCACACTGTTGGTTGACCAACCTTTGTATATTTAGGGTGATAACCCCAATCTTGAGTATTGATAACTCCTTCCATGTTGTGCCGGTTTATGATAAAATCGTACCGGGTTATAATAAACACCAGTGTATCCACATATAATACTGGTGACTTGTAGTCGAAACCAGACCAGGTCAACAAACGCCGGATTATAATTGATCATGTACTAACAACTTATCATTGAAAGCCAACCCGGGTCAATAAACGCCGGTTTTATCATAAGATATTAAAAATCTCACCAAAAGAGAAAAAACTTGTCAAATAAAACACAAAAAGAACATGCAAGGCTTTTCATGGGCTGCCAGGCCACTGAGTTAAACCATTTTTCAAAGCCTTTTAAGATGGACCTCACATTAACCAATCGTCATTTTAACTTTGACAAGTTCAGGGTCTATGAGATTGACTTGTCAAACGTTCGGCGGGTCATACCAGGATTACCTGGACGGAGTGGCTTACTTAAAAAGGCAGGATAACCCGGGGTTTTAGGTGAATACACCTGGCTTCCAAGCCTGGCTTGATAGCCTATTGCAAGGGTATAAGTTCTTTGTTCTTTGAGAAGCAAAGAGCCCCCAAGCAATATTTGAGCTATGCTCGGTGGGTGCCTATGTTTGAGTTGTGTTGTTGCAACACTCTCTTTGGCCCCACATGATTTCCTTTTGGCCTTAAGCCGATCAAGAGGTGTAGCTATGGTTCAAATACAACCAAGCCCCCAAGTGATTTCCCTAATGGCCTTATGCCAATCAAGAGGTGTAGCTATGGTTCGAATGCGACCAAGCCCCCAAGTGATTTCCTTTGAAATATGTGGCCTTATAAGCCGTGGCAATGGGAAATAGAACTCTGCTTTATAAAAAGAAGCCCCCATGTAACCACACATGATGTAATAAAAACAACATAGACCCCGCTTTGGCTGAGGCTCCGGTTTATTATATTGATCATAATATATACATTGTCATAAATATGTACATAAGAAGAGCCTGTGGCTCAAGTATAGTAAGGCCGAAGATGAGCTATATTCCACGGCCATTGGGTCTCCTCCGATTTACGTGAGTCTTTGTGCTCTCGAACATCTATAAGGTAGTATGATCCGTTGTGCAGATTTTTGCTGACCACAAAAGGTCCTTCCCAAGGTGGGGACAACTTGTGCATATCAGTCCGATCCTGGATGAGCAGGGGCACCAGATCACCTTCTTGAAAAGTTTTGGTTTTAACCCGGCGGCTGTGATAACGTTGCAGGTCTTGCTGGTAAATCGCCGAACGAGCCGCTGCAATATCACGCTCCTCGTCTAATAGGTCCAGTGAATCCTGACGTGCTTTCTCATTATCAGCTTCAATATAAGCCTCCATACGGGGCGAGTCATGACAGATGTCACTAGGGAGAACCACCTCTGCTCCGTAAACCATGAAGAAAGGCGTGTAACCCGTAGATCTGTTCGGTGTGGTATTGATACTCCATAACACAGAAGGTAACTCGTCCACCCAACAACCCGGCTTCTGCTTTAAAGGAACCATAAGCCGGGGCTTGATGCCTCTCAAAATTTCTTGATTGGCTCTCTCTGCTTGACCATTAGATTGGGGGTGAGCCACTGATGACACGTCAAGCCGGATGTGCTCACGTTGAAAAAATTCTTCCATAGCCCCCTTGGATAGATTAGTACCATTATCGGTTATGATGCTGTATGGAAAACCAAAATGGAAGATCACCTTTTTGATGAATTGAACCGCCGTGGTTGCATCACACTTACTGACTGGCTCTGCCTCTACCCACTTGGTGAATTTATCAATCGCCACTAGTAGGTGGGTTTTCTTGTCCTTGGACCTCTTAAAGGGCCCAAACATATCCAACCCCCAAGTTGCAAACGGCCAAGTGATTGGAATCATCCTTAAGTCTTGAGCCGGAACATGAGCGCAGCGTGCAAACTTCTGACAACCATCACACCTCTTACCAAATCCTCAGCATCAGCATGAGCCGTTAACCAATAGAAGCCGCGACGAAAAGCCTTAGCTACCAAGGATTTTGAACCGGCGTGGTGACCACAATCTCCTTTGTGGATCTCACGCAAAATCTCGCAACCTTCTTGAGGAGACACACAACGCTGAAATGCCCCTGTTACACTGCAATGATGTAACTCCCCATTGATAATGGTCATTTATTTGGATCGCTGGGTTATCTGCCTGGCCAAGTCTTCATCCTCTAGTAACTCGCCCGATTCATGTACGCCAGGTATGGGACTGTCCAATCCGGGATAACGTGAAGAGCCGCTACCAATTGAGCCTCCGGTTCAGGAACAGCCAAATCCTCCTTTGTAGGTATCTTGACCGACGGATTATGTAGCACATCCGAAAGACATTGGGCGGCACCGGTTTACATTGAGAGCCTGCGCGACTTAAAGCGTCCGCCGCTTCATTCTTTCGCCAGTCTATATGGTCAACCTGATAACCCTTGAAATGACCAGCCACTATGTCCACCTCTCGTCGATACACCGCCTTGAGTGGATCCTTGGAATCCCAAGTGCTAGACACCTGTTGAGCTACCAGGTCCGAGTCACCAAAGCACTTAACCCGGCTTAAATTCATCTCCTTAGCCATCCGAAGACCCTGGAGCAAGGCCTCATATTCAGCTGCATTGTTAGTTCAAGGGAACATTAAACAGAGAACATAACAAAACTTATCACCTCGTGGGGAAGTTAATATGACTCCAGCCCCCAAGCCCTCCAATTGTCTGGACCCATCAAAATCAATAGTCCAATAAGTGTTATCTGGCTTTTCCTCCAGTGCCTGCAACTCTGTCTAGTCATTGATGAAGTCCACAAGTGCTTGGGACTTGATTGCTATGCGAGGCGTATATTTTAACCTGTGAGGTCCAAGCTCAATAGCCCATTTGGCAATCCGGCCAGTTGCTCCTCTATTTTGGATGATATCCCCCAAGGGGGAAGAACTGACCATAGTGATAGGATGACCCTGAAAATAGTGCTTGAGCTCCGGCTTGCCATGAAAACTCCATACACCAGCTTCTGCCAATGTGGGTACCTCTGCTTGGACTCAATAAGCACCTCACTGATATAATAAACCGGCCGTTGAACCAGATATTCCTTTCCAGCCTCCTTGCGCTCCACCACAATAGCCACACTAACAGCCCGGGCATTAGCAACCACATATAGCAGTAAGGGATCTTTATCAACCGGAGCAGCAAGGATAGGCGGCTCAGCTAGCTGCCGTTTTAAACTCTCAAAGGCTTCATTGGCAGCATCACTCCAGACGAAACGGTCTGTTTTCTTCATCATCTGATACAGAGGGATTGCCTTTTCTCCCGAACGGCTGATAAATCGGCTCAATGCTGCAATACGACCCGCCAGACGCTGAACATCGTTAATACATGCCGGTTTAGCCAGAGACATGATAGCTTTGATCTTCTCCGGATTAGCTTCAATGCCCCTGTTAGACACCAGAAAACCCAAGAGCTTGCCTGCCGGTACACCAAAGACACATTTGGCCGGATTAAGCATCATCTTATAAACCCGGAGGTTATCAAAAGTCTCCTTCAAATCATCTATCAATGTTTCCTCCTTTCTGGATTTTACCAAAAAATCATCCACATAAGCATGAACGTTGCGCCCAATCTGATTATGAAGACAATTCTGTACACAACACTGATAAGTCATCTGGGCACTCTTGAGCCCAAAGGGCATAGATACATAGCAGAAGGCTCCAAAGGGAGTTATAAAAGTTGTCTTCTCCTGGTCCTTAACTGCCATTTTGATCTGGTGATAACCAGAATAAGCATCCAGAAAACACAAACGGTCACAACCCGCCGTAGCATCAATGATTTGATCAATATGAGGGAGAGCAAAGGGATCAACTGGACATGCCTTGTTCAAATCTATGTAGTCCACACACATACGCCAAGTGCCGTTCTTCTTAAGTACCAGCACCAGATTAGCTAGCCACTCAGGGTGAAATACCTCCATAATAAACCCTGCTACCAAAAGCCAGGCTACCTCCTCACCAATAGCCTTGCGCCGTTCTTCATTGAAGCGGTGGAGAAACTGCCTAACTGGTTTAAACTTAGGATCTATATTAAGAGTGTGCTCAGCGAGTTCCCTCGAGTACACCTGGCATGTCAGAAGGCTTCCATGCAAAGATGTCCCGGTTCTCACGGATGAACTCGATGAGCGTGCTTTCCTATTTTGGATCCAGGTTAGCGCTAATGCTGAACTGCCTGGATGAATCGCCAGGAACAAAGTCAACCAGCTTAGTCTCCTCAGCCGATTTAAACTTCAAAGCCGGATCATGCTTTGTAGTTGGCTTTTTCAAAGAAGTCATACCTGCCGGATCAACGTTGTCCTTATAGAACTTCAGCTCCTCCGTTGCACAAACCGACTCGGCATAAGCCGCATCACCTTCTTCACATTCCAAAGCAATCTTCCTGCTCCCATGTACTGTGATTGTCCCCTTATGACCTGGCATCTTAAGCTGCAGATAAACATAACAGGGCCTTGCCATGAACTTAGCATAAGCTAGTCGTCCAAACAGGGCATTATACGGACTCTTGATTTCCACCACTTCAAAAGTCAATGTTTCTGATCTTGAATCATGATCATCTCCAAAAGCAACCTCTACAGCTATCTTACCAACTGGGTACGCCGATTTACCAGGCACCACACCATGAAATACAGTGTTCAACGGTTTAAGATTTTTATCTGTCAACCCCATGCGACGGAAGGTTTCATAATAAAGGATATTGATAATGCTCCCTCCATCCATGAGTACCTTGGTGAACTTATACCCCCCAACCTGAGGTGCCACCACTAATGCGAGGTGACCCAGATTATCAACCCGGGGTGGATGATCCTCTCGACTCCACAAAATGTGTTGTTCAGACCAGCGCAGATAATGGGGCGCTGCCAGTTCAACGGAGTTTTCTGCCCTTTTATGAAGCTTCTGGTCGCGCTTACACAAACTAGTGGTGAAGACATGGTACTACCCACTATTCAACTGCTTCGGATTACTCTGATAACCCGATTGTTGCTGCTGCTAACTCCCCTGATGATTACAACCTCCCTGGTTGCCCTGACTTCCTTGATTGCCATGTCCGGTTTGGTTGCCTTGGAATCCTGAACCGAAGCTGCCTCCACCATAACCCGTCCCATGAAAACCGCCTCCTGAACCGGCGAGCGGTCCATGGTTGTATTGAAAGAGATTTGGATTTTTGAACTCTCTCATAATGAAGCAATCTTTCCAAAGATGCGTAGCTGACTTTTCTTTCGACCCGTGCTTTGGGCAAGGCTGATTTAACACGCGCTCAAGATTGGGACCTGATCCTCCACCCCGTTGGGGCTATTTACCCTTGCGGCGTTGACCATTATCCTGGGTGTTGGTGTTAGCCACAAAGTCCAAGCTATTATCCGCCTTGCGCAACCCGCCGAGTTATGCTGCTGCCCCTTGGCACCACCATTCTTCTTTCCCTTCCCTGGCTTTTCATCCTCAGACTCGGGGTCCTTGGTACTATCTGAATCGGTATACTTAACCAGAGCTGCCATGAGTGTTGCCATGCCATTGCAGTGACGCTTGAGCCTTCCCAACTTCAGTTTTAAAGGCATAAACCAGCAATTGCCTTCCAACGTCAAGACTACCGTATCCGCATTGATGCGGTCTGATGAATGCAAAATAGCTGAGACTCGTTTCACCCAATGGGTTGTAGACTCCCCTTCCTCTTGAACACAGGCGGCTAAATACACAATTGACATGGGCTGCTTGCACGTATCTTTGAAATTCTGGATAAACCGGCTTTTTAACTCAGCCCATGACCAAAATGGAGTTAGCTGGTAAACTTTTCTGCCAAGTACGAGCTGTCCCCTCCAGCATCATAGTGAAGTATTTAGCACATGCCGCATCATCTACGTCCAACATCTCCATTGCCATATCATAGCTCTCGACCCATCATTTGGGGGGTAAATTGGCACTGTAATTGGGCACCTTACGAGGACCCTTAAAGTCCTTAGGCAGCCGCACGTTACGCAAGGCCGGGGTGAGACACGGCACCCCAAAGAACTGAGAACCACACCTGGTTCCACTGAAGTGGTCGGATGAACCGGAGTAAGCTGACGAGCCGCGTATTGCGCTGCTAACTCGGCTTCTCGACGTGCTCGACCGTGATCCACCACATCCTAGGAATTAGCACCGCCACCCGCCGGGTTATGCCCTTGTGGCGGGTTACAGTTTCGCGCACTGCTTGATACGCTGGTTCATCAATGTGCATGTTGTAGCTCCGACTCGGGCGGGAGGTGGAATCAATCCTCTCACGACTGTGCGAATAAGCCTGCTGTTGGGTCAAAGCCGTCTGAAGGAGCTCTCTAGCCCGTCGTGTTTCAACTGCTACTGGAGACTCGCCTTCAATCGGGAGAGCTGCCAATCGTGAAGCGGCGGCGACGATGTTATCCAACGGGTTAGAGTAATGACTCGGAGGTGTTGAGACGTGAAGTGATAGGATATTGTTCTGACGAGGCGGATACGCCGCACGCGGCTGAACCGGCGCCCCCGTTCCATGTGCCTCCACCCGGTTTACCACTGGCTGGTTGCTGGTTCCCACTCCTGGCGTGTTAAAGAGGTTCCTTCCCTCGTAAACCGGAGGCAGGTGAGACCGGTACCTTCTCCTCATGACATCATCTGACGCGCTCTGATCCAGCTTAAGCCAATAAGTCAGTGCCTCTTACTTGGCCCGCTCTGCGGCCATCCTGGAGTTTTCTGCTGCCAGATCTACCTTAGCTTGAGCTATCTGATCCTTCACCTTGGCAATCTCTGTGTTATGCCAGTCCTGATCTGCCGGATTAACCTCAGCTGATAGCAACGTTGCCAAAGTGTCAAATAAATCAGACAAAGCTTGAGCCGACGGTGGTGCAGAGCCCCCTGCCCCGGCTGGTGTTGCAGCTCCTGAACCGGAAATCATCGCTGCGGCGGTAGAAGAATGCTGCATCGATTGTGTACCGGCCATGAAGATCGGAACCCGGCTCGGCGGATCAGATAGGTCTAGAATACCGTCGCCATCGGAACCGCCACTAACCCGGCCATCATGCAACTGATACAGCGACTCGGTCTCTCCAGTTGAAGACTCGTCATCAGAGTAGACGACGGTTTCGCCACCAGATACCGATCTATCCTCAGATTCCACTCCGTGGATGACTCCCACTTAGGCACGCTTTACGGCGGCCTGAACTCGCACAGGTCTTGCACGCTGAGCCGTCTCGACGATGTCGGTGTAGATGTCCGGCTGAGGGCCTGGTTCGCCGATCTTGCCAATGAAAATGTGTATTCTGCCAAAGGGGACCCGATACCCGTACTCAATCGAGCCGGTCTCGGGGCCCCATCCTGCGTCGTCGAGTTAGAGCTTGTCGCGACGACTCTTGGTCATCTGGCCCACAGCGTATCGCTTGAGTCCTTCGAAGATGCCCTTCAAGAACTCGAAACCATCGTGTGATAGCCCCACGGTGGGCGCCAACTGTTGTAGTTTTGTCACGGAAGATGTCCTAGTGAAAGGACTTAGTCGTGGAGCCATCGCGACGGGTTAGCTTAAAGGGGTTTAAAGCGGACAAGGGACGCAAGGAATTATACTGGTTCGGCCCCTTGCGATGAAGGTAAAAGCCTACTCTAGTTGTGATGGAATTGCTAGGGTTTCGATGACCAGGGAGCGAATCCGCTTTGCCTGGCTCTCAAGTTATTGTCTGTTGTCCCTGAACCGCCGCCGGTCGTCCCTTTATATAGACAGGTTAACGCCCGGCGGTATACAGAATCCCGAGGCCGTCTCATACACGTGCCCGACTCGGTTTCTACCTTTCCTTGCCTTACAACATAAGTTACATATCCTATGGCGGTTTATGTCTATGGTCCCTAATCCGCCTTCGGGCCCTGGGCCTTCCTATTAGATCTCCTCTATAAAGCGCCATACTTCTTGTCTTCATGGGCTTCAAACATGACTAACTCATTGTGGGCATAACCCGACCCCTCATGGCCGGTTTATATTTAATAGTAATATCCGCCAACAGGTGGTATCATCACGTACACATATATTCCTTTGCACGTCCTTTCCTTGCCTCTTTGGAGCACTGGTTGTTCCCCTTGTAGCTGGGAAGATGAAGGCATCATAGTGCTACTGGTCTGCGGTTGTGGTAGAACTGCTCAAGGGAGCAGTAGTACCGCAGCTGGCAACGGTGGTACCGCCCAGCGGTAGCGGCAGTACCGCACGTGCGGTAGTACCGCTCCTAGCATGCGGTAGTACCATGGCCTCTGGCCTAGTACCGTGGCATGTGCGGATGTAGGGGCGGAAGTAATTTTTTTCTTCCGCACCCTGCGGGGTAGTACCGCTCCCTGTGAGCTATAGTACCGTGCCGGATTTTTGCACTCACAAAAACTCAGCAAAAGTAGCCACGGATGTAATTTTATTAGTCGGTGCCTTCCTGTAGGAAATATGCCCTAGAGGCAATAATAAAGTTCTTATTTATATTTCCTTATATCATGATAAATATTTATTATTCATGCTAGAATTGTATTAACCAGAAACTTAGTACATGTGTGAATACATAGACAAAACAGGGTGTCCCTAGTATGCCTCTACTTGACTAGCTCGTTAATCAAAGATGGTTAAGTTTCCTGACCATAGACATGTGTTGTCATTTGATGAATGGGATAACATCATTAGAGAATGATGTGATGGACAAGACCCATCCGTTAGCTTAGCATAATGACTGTTCAGTTTTATTGCTATTGCTTTCTTCATGTCATATACATATTCCTTTGACTATGAGATTATGCAACTCCCGGATACCGGAGGAATGCTTTGTGTGCTATCAAACGTCACAACGTAACTGGGTGATCATAAAGATGCTCTACAGGTATCTCCGAAGGTGTTTGTTGGGTTGGCATAGATCGAGATTAGGATTTGTCACTCCGAGCATCGGAGAGGTGTCTCTGGGCCCTCTCGGTAATACACATCATAAGCTTGCAAGAAAACGACTAAGGACTTAGTCATGAGGTGATGTATTACGGAACGAGTAAAGGGACTTGCCAGTAACGAGATTGAACTAGGTATGAGGATACCGATGATCGAATCTCGGGCAAGTAACATACCGATGACAAAGGGAATTACATATGTTGACAAAAGGTTCGACCGATAATGATCTTCATAGAATATGTTGGAGCCAATATGGGCATTTAGGTTCTGCTATTGGTTATTGACCAGAGAGGTGTCTCGGTCATGTCTACATAGTTCTCGAACCCGTAGGGTCCGCACGCTTAACGTTTGTTGACGATATAGTACTATATGAGTTATGTATGTTGGTGACCGAATATTGTTCGGAGTCCCGGATGTGATCACAGACATGACGAAGAGCTATGGAATGGTCCGGAGGTAAAGATTGATATATGGGATGATATGGTTCGGCCAAGGGGTGAAGCCCACGGGGCTTTAGGTCGGTGCAAAATGAGTTTTGCAGAAGCCAGGGGCCAAACGCCGGAGACCCTGGCGCTTGGCCCTGGGCCAGATGCCGAGGCCCATGGCGTCTGGGCCAGACGTCAAGGACTATGGCGTCTGGTCCTGGAAGTCCGGGAAGGACTCTTCCTTGCGGGCAAAACCGACTTTGAGGAGGCTTTTACTCCATGTTTTGACCCCAAGGCTCAACATATAAATAGAGGAGCAGGGCTATTACCTGGAACACATCAAGAATCACCAAGCCGTGTGCCGGCAACCCCGTCCCCTCTAGTTTATCCTCCGTCACAGTTTCCGTAGTGCTTGGCGAAGCCCTGCGGAGATTGTTCTTCACCAACACCGTCACCACGCCATCGTGCTACCGGAACTCATCTACTACTTCGCCCGTCTTGCTGGATCAAGAAGGAGAGGACGTCATCGAGCTGAACGTGTGCTGAACACGGAGGTGTCGTACGTTTGGTACTTGATTAGGACGGATCGTGAAGGTGTACGTCTACATCAACTGCGTTGATAAAATGCTTCCGCTTTGCGATCTTCAAGGGTATGAAGATGCTCTCCCCCTCTCGTTGCTATGCATCTCAGATAGATCTCGCGTGAGCATAGGAAAATTTTGAAATTGCCTGCTACATTCCCCAACAGTGGTATCAGAGCCAGGTCTATGCGTAGATGAGATGCACGAGCAGAACACAAAGAGTTGTGGGCGATAATAGTCATACTGCTTATCACCAACGTCTTACTTTGATTCAGCGGTATTGTTGGATGGAGCAGGCTGGACCGACATTACATGACCGCGTTCATGAGATTTGTTCTACCGACGTGCTTCAAACACAGGTGGGTGGCGGGTGTCTGTTTCTCCAACTTTAGTTGAATCGAGTTTGACTACGGCTGGTCCTTGTTGAAGGTTAAAAAAGCACACTTGACGAAAAATCGTTGTGGTTTTGATGCGTAGGTAAGAAAGGTTCTTGCTAGAAGCCCGTAGCAGCCACGTAAAACTTGCAACAACAAAGTAGAGGATGTCTAACTTGTTTTTGCAGGGCATGTTGTGATGCGATATGGTCAAGACATGATGAGATATAAGTTGTTGTATGAGATGATCATGTTTTGTAAAAGTTATCGGCAACTGGCAGGAGCCTTATGGTTGTCGCTTTTATAGTATGAAATGCAATCCCCATGTAATTGCTTTACTTTATCACTAAGCGGTAGCAATAGTCATAGAAGCAATAGTTAGCGAGACGACAACGGCGCTACGATGGAGATCAAGGTGTCAAGCCAGTGACAATGGAGATCATGACGGTGCTTTGGAGATGGAGATCAAAGGTACAAGATGATGATGGCCATATCATGTCAATTTTTTGATTGCATGTGATGTTTATCTTTTATGCATCTTATTTTGCTTAGTACGGCGCTAGCATTATAAGATGATCACTCACTAAATTTCAAGGTATAAGTGTTCTCCCTGAGTATGCATCGTTGCGACAGTTCGTCGTGCCGAGACACCACATGATGATTGGGTGTGATAAGCTCTACGTTCACATACAACGGGTGCAAGCCAGTTTTGCATGTGCAAAATACTCGGGTTAAACTTGACGAGCCTAGCATATGCAAATATGGCCTCGGAACACTAAGACCGAAAGGTCGAACGTGAATCATATTGTAGATATGATCAATATAGAGATGTTCACCATATAAAACTACTCCATCTCACGTGATGATCGGACATGGTTTAGTTGATATTGACCACGTGATCATTTAGATGACTAGAGGGATGTCTATCTAACTGGGAGTTCTTAAGTAATATGATTAATTGAACTTTAATTTATCATGAACTTAGTCCTGGTATTATTTGCATATCTATGTTGTAGATAAATAGCTCGCGTTGTAGCTCCCCTATGTTTTTGATATGTTCCTAGAGAGAACTAAGTAAAAAATGATAGTAGCAATGATGTGGACTGGGTCCATGATCTGAGGATTATCCTCGTTGCTGCACAAAAGAATTATGCCCTAGATGCACTGCTAGGTGACAGACCTGTTGCAGGAGCACATGCAGACGTTATGAACATTTGACAAGCTCGGAATGATGACTAATTGATAGTTTAGTGCACCATGCTTTACGGCTTAGAACCGGGACTTTAAAAACGTTTTGAACGCCATGGAGAATATAAGATGTTCCAAGAGTTGAAATTGGTATTTCAGACTCATGACCATGTCGAGAGGTATGAGAGCTCTGACAAGTACTTTGCCTACAAGATGGAGGAGAATAGCTCAGCTAGTGAGCATGTGCTCAGAATGTCTGAGTACTACAATCACTTGAATCAAGTGGGAGTTAATCTTCCAGATAAGATAGTGATTGACAGAGTTCTCTAGTCACTATCACCAAGTTACTAGAACTTTGTGATGAACTATAATATGCAAGGGATAACAAAAATGATTCCCAAGCTCATCACAATACTAAAATCGGTGAAGGTAGAAATCAAGAAAAAGCATCAAGTGTTGATGGTTGATAAGACCACTTGTTTCAAGTAAAAGGGCAAGGGAAAGAAAAGGAACTTCAAGAAGAATGGCAAGCAAGTTGCCACTCCCATGAAGAAGCCCAAAGCTAAACCCAAGCCTGAAACTGAGTGGTACTACTACAAAGGGAATGGTCACTGGAAGCGGAACTACCCCAAATACTAGGCGGATAAGAAGGATGGCAAAGTGAACAGAAGTATATTTGATATACATGTTATTGATGTGTACTTTACTAGTGTTCATAGTAACCCCAGGGTATTTGATACCAGTTCAGTTGCTAAGATTAGTAACATGAAACAGGAGTTGCAAAATGAACAAAGACTAGTTAAGGGAAAGGTGACGATGTGTGTCGGAAATGATTCCAAGGTTGATAAGATCACCATCGCATACTCCTTTTACCTCCAGGATTAATGTTGAACCTAAAATAAATGTTATTTGGTGTTTGCGTTGAGTATGATTATGATTGGATCATGTTTATTACAATACAGTTATTCATTTAAGTCAAAGAATAATTGGTGTTCTATTTACATGAATAAACCCTTCTATGGTCATACACCCAATGTAAATGGTTTATCGAATCGATCATAGTGATACACATATTCATAATATTGATGCCAAAAGATGCAAAGTTGATAATGATGGTGCAACATATTTGTGGCACTGCCGTTTAGGTCATATTGGTGTAAAGCGCATGAAGAAACTCCATTCGGATGGACTTTTGGAATCACTTGATTATGAATCATTTGATGCTTGCAAACCATTCCTCATGGGCAAGATGACTAAGACTCCGTTCTCCAGAACAATGGAGTGAGCCACTGACTTATTGGAAATATTACATACCGATGTATGCGGTCCGATGAGTGTTGAGGCTCGCCGCGGGTATCGTTATTTTCTAACCTTCACAGATGATTTGAGCAGATATGGGTATATCTACTTAATGAAACACAAGTCTGAAACATTTGAAAAAGTTCAAAGAATTTCAGAGTGAAGTGGAGAATCGCCATAACAAGAAAATAAAGTTTCTACGATCTGATCGCAGAGGTGAATATTTGAGTTACGATTTTGGCATTCATTTAAAACAATGTGGAATAGTTTCACAACTCATGCCACCTGGAACACCACAGCGTAATGGTGTGTCCGAACATTGTAACCATACTTTATTAGATATGGTGCGATCTATGATGTCTCTTACCGATTTACCACTATTGTTTGGGGTTATGCATTAGAGACAGTTGCATTCACGTTAAATAGGGCACCATCTAAATCCGTTGAGACGACACTGTATGAACTATATGGTTTGGAAAAAAACCTAAGCTGTCATTTCTTAAAGTTTGGGGCTGTGATGCTTACGTGAAAAAGCTTCAACCTGATAAGCTCGAACCCAAATCAAAGAAATGTATATTCATAGGATACCCAAAGGAAGCTGTTTGGTACACCTTCTATCACAGATCCAAAGGCGAGATATTTGTTGCTAAGAATGGATCCTTTCTAGAGAAGGAGTTTCGCTCGAACGAAGTGAGTGGGAGGAAAGTAGAACTTGATGAGGTAATTGTACCTTCTCCCGAATTGGAAAGTAGCTCAACACATAAAACCGTTCCCGTGATGCCTACACAAACTAGAGAGGAAGCTAATGATAATGATCATGAAACTTTGGATCAAGTTACACCAACCAGAGTGGTACGGTAATCCTGTTCTGGAAGTCATGTTACTAGACCATGGCAAACCTATGAACTATGAGGAAGTGATGATGAGCCCAGATTCCAATAAATGGCTTGAGGCCATGAAATCTGAGATAGGATCCATGTATGAGAACAAAGTATGGACTTTGATTGACTTGCCCGATGATCGGCAAGCCATTGAGAATAAATGGATCTTCAAGAAGAAGACGAACACTAATAGTAGTATTACTGTCTACAAAGCTCGAATTGTAGCAAAAGGTTTTCGACAAGTTCAACGTGTTGACTACGATGAGATTTTCTCACTCGTATCGATGCTTAAATTCTGTCTGAATCATGCTAGCAATTGCCGCATTTTATGAAATCTAGCAAATGGATGTCAAAACTGCATTCCTTAATGGATATCTTAAAGAAGAGTTGTATATGATGCAAACAGAAGGTTTTGTCGATCCTAAAGGTGCTAACAATGTGTGCAAGCTCCAGCGATCCATTTATGGACTGGTGCAAGAATCTCAGAGTTGGAATATATGCTTTGACGAGTTGATCAAAGCCTATAGTTTTATATAGACTTGTAGTGAAGCCTGTATTTACAAGAAAGTGAGTGGGAGCTCTGTAGCATTTCTAATATTATATGTGGATGACATATTGTTGATTAGAAATAATAGATAATTTCTGGATAGCATAAAAGGATACTTGAATAAGAATTTTTCAATGAAGGATATCGGTGAAGCTGCTTATATATTGGGCATCAAGATCTATAGAGATAGATCAAGATGCTTAATTGGACTTTCACAAAGTACATACCTTGATAAGATTTTGAAGGAGTTCAAAATAGAACAGTCAAAGGAGTTCTTGCCTGTGTTGCAAGGTGTAAAGTTGAGTAAGACTCAAAACATGACCACGATAGAAACTAGAAAGAGAATGAAGGTCATTCCCTATGCCTCAGCCATAGGTTCTATAAAGTATGCCATGCTGTGTACCAGACCTATTATGTGCCTTCCATGCGTTTGGCAAGGGGTTACAATAGTGATCCAGGAGTAGATCACTAACAGCGGTCAAAATTATCCTTACAAGACTAAGGAAATATTTCTCGGTTATGGAAGTGACAAAGAGTTCGTTGTGAAGGGTTACGTCGATGCAAGCTTTGACACTGATCTAGATGACTATGAGTCTCAATCTGTATACATATTGAAAGTGGGACCAATTAGCTAGATTAGCTCCGTGTAGAGCTTTGTTGACATAGAAATTTGCAAAATACATACGGATCTGAATGTGGCAGACCCATTGACTAAACTTCTCTCACAAGCAAAACATGATCACACCTTAGTACTCTTTGGGTGTTAATAACATAGCGATGTGAACTAGATTATTGACTCTAGTAAACCCTCTAGGTGTTAATCACATAAAGATGTGAACTATTCGTGTTAAATCACATGGCTATGGGAACTAGATTACTGACTCTAGTGCAAGCGGGAGACTGGAGGAAATATGCCCTAGAGGCAATAATAAAGTTGTTATTTATATTTCCTTATATCATCATAAATGTTTATTATTCATGCTAGAATTGTATTAACTGGAAACTTTGTACGTGTGTGAATACACGGACAAAACAAGGTGTCCCTAGTATGCCTCTACTTGACTAGCTCGTTAATCAAAGATGGTTAAGTTTCCTTACCATAGACATGTGTTGTCATTTGATGAACGGGATCACATCATTAGAGAATGATGTGATGGACAAGACCCATCCGGTAGCTTAGCATAATGATCATTCTATTTTATTGCTATTGCTTTCTTCATGTCATATACATATTCCTTTGACTATGAGATTATGCAACTCCTAGATACCGGAGGAATACCTTGTGTGCTATTTTTGGTGTCAAAACCGGCGGATCTCAGGTAGGGGGTCCTGAACTGTGCGTCTAAGGTGGATGGTAACAGGAGGCAGGGGACACGAAGTTTACTGAGGTTCGGGCCCTCTTGATAGAGGTAATACCCTACGTCCTGCTTGATTGTTCTTGATGATATGAGTATTACAAGAGTTGATCTACCACGAGATCATAGAGGCTAAACCCTAAAAGCTAGCCTATGGTATGATTGTATGTTGTCCTACGGACTAAACCCTCCGGTTTATATAGTCACCGGAGGGGGCTAGGGTTACACAAAGTCAGTTACAAGGGAGGAGATCTACATATCCGTATTGCCAAGCTTGCCTTCCACGCCAAGGAGAGTCCCATCTGGACACGGTACGAACTCTTCAATGTCGTATCTTCATAGTCCAACAGTCCGGCCAAAGGATATAGTCCGGATGTCCGGAGACCCCCTGTCGGTGTCAAAGCCGAAGGATCTTGGGTAGTGGTTCCCGAACTGTGCGTCTAAGGCGGATGGTAACAAGAGGTCGGAGACACGATGTTTTACCTAGGTTCGGGCCCTCTTGATGGAGGTAAAACCCTACGTCCTGCTTGATTTATTCTTGATGATATGGGTATTACAAGAGTTGATCTACCACGAGATCGGAGAGGCTAAACCCTAGAAGCTAGCCTATGGTATGATTGTATGTTGTCCTACGGACTAAAACCCTCCGGTTTATATAGACACCAGAGGAGGCTAGGGTTACACAAGGTCGGTTACAAAGGAGGAGATATACATATTCGTATTGCCTAGCTTGCGTTCCACACCATGTAGAGTCCCATCCGGACACGAGACGAAGTCTTCAATCTTGTATCTTCATAGTCCAACAGTCCGGCCAAAGGATATAGTCCAGCTGTCCGGAGACCCCCTAATCCAGGACTCCCTCAGTAGCCCCTGAACCAGGCTTCAATGACGATGAGTCTGGCGCGAAGTGTTGTCTTCGGCATTGCAAGGCGGATTCTTCCTCTGAATACACCACGGAAGAATTTGAATACAAGGATAGTGTTCGACCCTGCAAAATAAGTTCCACATACCACCGTAGAGAGAATAATATTTCCAAAAATCTAATCTGTTGACACGTTTTGGCGGCATGACATTATGCCATGGCCCGATGATTATTCAAACCGTTTTTCTTTAACTAGCCCCGCACATAACGCGAGGCAGTTTCTTGACATGTCTTGTCAAAGCAGAGATCGTGTCCCCCTTATTATGGGATTCTCATCAGTACGGGCGTGGGTAACCCAACCGCACCATCGATTATGGCGCTTGGGGGATAAGCGAGTTTTACCAGGCTAGTGGGGGCGCATAGTTTCGGCCGCCCTTATAAAGGGACAAGGTTTAACCTTTTTCTACCCACGCCTTCTTCCTCCTTGCTCATCCATTCTTGCGCACCCGAGCTCCAACGCCCAAGTCCACATCCTTCCTTTCAACCTTCTCCAATCATGTCCGGAGCGGGAGGCAAATGGATGGCTTCCTCCGTTACGGAGGGACACATTAAGAAGCTGTGCGGAGCCGGATACTTAGCCGCGAATATCACGCATCGGCTGCCCACTGCGGGGCAGATCGTCCCTACCCCGGAACCTCACGAGAGGGTAGTTTTCCTCCACCACTTCCTCCGCGGACTGGGGTTTCCCCTCCATCCATTCGTCCGTGATCTTATGTTCTACTACGGGCTGGACTTTCATGATCTAGCCCCGAACTTCATCCTCAACATTTCGGAGTTCATCGTCGTGTGTGAGGCTTTTCTCCGCATCCGGCCCCACTTCGGCCTGTGGTTGAAGACCTTCAATATCAAGCCGAAGGTGGTGGGAGGCCAACAAGCAGAATGCGGCGGAGCCATGGTGGGCAAGATGCCCAATGTTATATGTCTTGAAGGCTCCTTCGTGGAGACCATAAAGGGGTGGCAATCGGCGTGGTTCTACATCACCGAGCTGCGCGACACCAACTGGGTGGCGGCCCCCGAGTTTCGATCCGGAATCCCCATGCGGCTCACCTCTTGGAAGGAGAAGGGCCTGTCCTGGGGTTCATCGGTGGAGCTAGATGGATTCCAAAAATGTATCCGGAATATGGCAAGCAAGAAGCTCAAGCTTGTCAACATAGTCCAGGTCATGCTCATCCGCCGGATCCTCCCGTGTCAACTACGGGATTTCAATTTGTGGGAGTTCGACCCGGCCCATCACCAGACTCTGAGCGAGCTCTTCGACACGATGCACAAGGACGTCTGGAGGGTGTTGTTCAAGGGCGCTGAGGTCCCTCCCTCTCTCACCGAGGACCGCGGGCTAAGCGCGAAGCGCCTAGCGCATTCGGTGAGTTCTATACATCTGGTAGGATATTTATTTCCCCTAGCTTAACCATGTGCGGGGTCTGAGCTCCATGCCTTTGACAGGACTGGGTGGAGACGTCGGGGCAGATTAACTGTCCGGCCCCTCTGCTCGAAGACACTACGGACGCTCTCCTGACGGAGATGCTGACTCCGGCTCCTTACAAGGTGACGAAGAAGACCAAGAAGGCCAAGGGAACCCAAAAGAGTTCCCGATGCCAGGTGTTATCGGACTCATCGTCCAATAACTCCGCGACGCACTCCTCCCCCGAAGACGAGGAGGAAGATGAAGATGCTCCCCCTCCAGTCGGGGGAGACAAGAAAAGGCAGGTCGCCCCAACCGGGGGGCGAAGGGTCCAAGAAGGGAAGGACTCTCCTTCCAGACCACTCGACCACCGCCGCCGAAGGCGAAGACAAGTGGCTGCTCAGGGCCAAGCCCCTGGCGAAGTCGTAAGTATTCGGATGCCAGAGTAACTCATAGCATACCCTTGTTGCACTGCTTCTCCTAACACCGAATTATGATTATGCAGACCGCCACGAGCCCGTATTGACGTATCTTCGTCGGACGGCTCCCTGGGCTCGTCGGATATGGATAGCGATCCACTTCCGACTGCCACCTCCCCTTGCTCTATGGACAACGCCGAGGTATTGTCTCAAGAGGCACCGGGTCGAGGGGAAACAGTCCTGGAGGCGCCTCAAGGTGACCTTCCGGATTTCGGGAGCAGAGGGAGCAAGGCTCCCGAGGGCTCCGAGTTCGGCCCTCAGCCGAACATCGCGCCGGAACCTCCAGTGGTTCTGGACTCAGTCAGGCAGCCTCCTTCCAAAAGGGGCAAGACGCCTGTGCCAGTGACCTCTGTCCATCCAGAGGCACCGGACAGTCTGCTGGGAGTGCTTCGCAGCGCTTATCGATGAAGAGCACCGCACTATTATGAGTGCGGTGATCCAGAAGGTTCAGTCCGCCAAGAGCGGACTAACTAAAGCTTGTGATAGCCTTCTAACAGGCTTTGAGGTAAGTATTTTAAATATAGGAAAAATATTACCACATAGACAGTAGCCCCTGATGCTCTGTTCGGTGTTCACAAAGAAAAGCCGAACAGAGGATCAAACAATATCGCATGAGTCTAATATAAGTATGTATATATACGTATGCAGGCTTCGCTGCTGGCCTCTGCCGCACTGACTGCGGAGGTCGCCGCACTGAAGCAGGACCTCGAAGGGTCCAAGGAAGAGCTCGGCCTTGCCAAGAGGCAGCTCGAGGAGAACAAAGGTAAGTAATACCTAGTCTATGGATATATAAAAAAGAATGCGATTGCGAAATGACAAGATCATCGTAAATTTGCCAGGGGCCACGACCGAGGTGGCGACCCTGAAGCAAGCGCTATCCGAGGCCGAAAACAAAGCGGCCAAGGAGCGCACCGAGCAGGAAAGGCAGGAGGCATGGGTGGGCGAGGTGCAGCAAGAGCTCCACGCTCTCGTGACGAAGCACGAGGCGTTGGAGCTTGACTTGAAGACGCGAGAGTCCGAGCTTGCCGCGGCCCTCGAGAGCGTAAAGAATGCCAAGGCCGAAGCCCAAAAGGCCCTCCAGGAGATTGATGCGATGAAGAAAATAGTGGCGGGTAAGGCATTCTATATGCAAAGCAAGCATGTGAAAGTAAATTACTTGTTACTTACATGAATCCGGAGCTCTCCAGGAGCATTCGCAGATTTGCCCCACAGTGTGTTGGATGCCGCACAGTTTTACCAGGCCGAGGAGGGAAGCTCAACGGAGAAGCTGTTCTGGTCTCAGTATACTGGGACCGAACACCCGATGCCTCTGAGCGACCAGCTGAAGCAACTGGTCGAGCTGCACAAGGCAGCCGAACAGGCCATGAAGGGCTTTATAGTCCGGATGTGGCCTGGCGACGCCCTTCCCAACAGCTACTTCCGCCTGGTGAGGCGGCTTGTGGATGCCTGCCCACGGCTGGAAGTCATCAAGTGGTCCGTCTACATCGAAGGTGCACGCCGGGCTTTCGCCCGTGTGAAGGTGCAATGGGCCAAGATGGACGCCGTGAAGCTGGTGAAGGAAGGGCCGCCGCAGGGCAAGGAGCATCGCCACCCCGAGATGTACTATGAGGGTGTACTGAAGGGTGCCCGTCTCGTAGCGGACGAGTGTATGAAAGATGTAATATTTGAGTAAACTTGCTCATGTGATCCTGTATTATGAAAACTTGTTCATATGCGCTATGCAACGCTTGTCTGAATTTAAAATATTACCTTCTGTTCGGCTGTTTATCAAATCTGAGAGATGGCTAGTCGTCGGCTTCTGCCCCCACGCCATGAGTGCTGGGGTGTTCGGGATAAACCTGAGCACTCTTGTTCCCATTGTTGGGTCCTTCGAGGGAGGTGCTCAGCACAACGAACAAGGCAATCGAACCATAATGCGTTATCACTCTCACTTAGCCATAGAATTCTATAATTTTAAATTTCGGCGAGGCCCCTAGTATTCGGAAGGCCGAATTCGGGGCGCGATACACGCCTTAAGCCGGACAGGGCCAACTCCTCGCTCTAAGCGGCATAAGTCTTTAGGGACTTGAAACCTCTTGAACAGCGACCAGTCTCTCGCCTTATCATGACAGTCAGTTTTAGCTTTCTCTACTGAGGTGCTTAGCCCAGCAGAACCGGGGCACAATCGCAGTAGTTCTCCCAGTGCTACCTTAGCCGATATAGCGGAACGTAAGGTACCAAAACATGGGATCCGGGCAAACCCAACTATTGACCCAAGACATGATTCGGAGCTGATGCATATAATTCTATAAGTTCAGGGTGCCACACCATCGAAAGTGTTCGGACTTCTCACGCCGTATTATGGGGTATGTTTAAGCCCCTAGCATATTGGCCGTACCAGAGTGTACGGGTGCTAGATGTCGTGAATGAACATATATATATATAAAGGAAGAATGCAATAATAGTCTTAATGCTATGCATTGTTTATTCAAAAAGGTGCGTTAAAGAAGAATGATACAAGTAGTGCGATAAGCAAAAAGTAGGACTGTTTGACATGTCCCTTCCAAGGGCAAGCTGAGGAATAGTATTAAAGCAAATATTTCACTCGTTATCGTAATCCACCTGGGAGTTCCGTGGTGTGACATAGCTTTCTGCCTCCTTGGTTGCTGCATCATGTGTTCGGCAATCATGCTGCCGGACAGGGTTTCCAGATATTAAAGTCCTGAAAGAGAAAAATAACAAAGCGGGAAGCCCCTAGTGCGGTTTAAGCCGCGGCATGGGGTGTGCCGCAGTCGTGCCCCCCTCCCCGCCTCTGCCCATGGTATTTTTAATGCGTAATTATGTACGCGTGGCACGGATTTCGCCATTTGGCTGGTACCGGGGTGGGGCTACATTGCTATGCGAGCTCGGAATGTGCCAGGCGGTCCAGTTGCCGATTACTCCGGGCGCACTTGAAGTTGTCCGGGTCCTTAATCGGCAAACTAGTGGATTGCCTTAAGAGGCTGCTTTGTGCTTCTGCTGCGAGGGCTGCAGTGTGCTCCTCCGTGCGGAGAGAGCGCTATGTGTTTCCATTGACTGTAATGACCCCCTGAGGTCCTGGCATCTTGAGCTTGAGATATGCATAATGTGGTACCGCATTGAATCAATGCGGTTCGCCCGAGCAGTGCATGGTAGCCACTGCGGAACGGGACTATGTCGAAGATTAACTCTTCGCTTCGGAAGTTATCCGGGGATCCGAAGACCACTTCCAGTGTGACTGAGCCTGTGCAATGGGCCTCTACACCTGGTATGACGCCTTTAAAGGTCGTTTTTGTGGGTTTGATCCTTGAGGGTTCGATACCCATTTTGCGCACTGTGTCCTGATAAAGCAGGTTCAGGCTGCTGCCGCCATCCATAAGGACTCGAGTGAGGTGAAATCCGTCAATGTTTGGGTCTAGGACCAATGCGGTGAATCTGCCATGACAGATACTAGTGGGGTGGTCCTTGTGGTCGAAGGTGATCGGACAGGAAGACCATGGGTTGAAGTTTGGGGCGACTGGCTCCAACGCATATACGTCCCTGAGCACATGCTTCCGTTCCCTCTTGGGGATGTGGGATGCGTATATCATGTTCACCGTCCGCACTTGAGGGGGGAACCTCTTTTGTCCTTCGGTGTTCGGCTGCCGGGGCTCCTCCTCGTCATCGCTATGTGACCCCTTATCTTTATTTTCGGTGTTTAACTTGCCGGCCTGCTTGAACACCCAACAATCCCTGTTGGTGTGGTTGGCTGGCATGTCGGGGGTGCCGTGTATTTGACACGAGCGATCGAGTATACGGTCCAAACTGGACGGGCCCGGAGTGCTTCTTTTGAATGGCTTTTTCCGCTGACCGGGTTTAGAGCCTTTGAATCCGGCATTGACTGCCGTATCCTCGGTATTGTCGCTGTTAATGCGGAGCTTATGTTTGTTGCGACGTGACCTGCCATTGCCGTCCTTGGTATCCGAAGTACCATCATTCTTTGATATGTTATTACTGTGAGCCAGCCATCTGTCTTCTCCTGCACAAAAGCGGGTCATGAGTGTCGTGAGGGCTGCCATAGATTTCGGCTTTTCCTGACCAAGGTGCCGGGCTAGCCACTCGTCGCGGATGTTGTGCTTGAAGGCTGCTAGGGCCTCTGCATCCGGACAGCCGGCGATTTGATTTTTCTTTGTTAGGAACCGTGGCTAGAATTGCCTGGACGATTCCTCTGGCTGCTGAATTATGTGGCTCAAGTCATCGGCATCTGGTGGTCTCACATAAGTGCCCTGAAAGTTGTCGAGGAATGCGGCTTCCAGATCTTCCCAACAGCCAATGGACTCTGCTGGAAAGCTGTTGAGCCAATGCCGAGCTGGTCCTTTGAGTTTGAGTGGGAGGTATTTGATGGCGTGTAGGTCATCACCGCGGGCCATGTGGATGTGCAGGAGGAAATCCTCGATCCATACCACAAGATCTGTTGTGCCGTCGTATGATTCTATATTTACGTTTTTGAAACATTCTGGGATTTGACGATCCATTACTTCGTCTGTGAAGCATAAGGGGTGTGCGACGCCTCTATACTGTGCTATATCGCGACGCAGCTCAAATGAGTCTTGCCCGCTGGGTTCGGCCCGGCCGGACTTACTTTTACTGTATCCGGCGTGATGATTATCGTCTCGCATAGCGGCGCGCCCTCGTGATCCGTAGATTGATGTTGCATGTTTTGCTTTGTCCTCCAATACTTCTTGCAGGTCTAGCGTATTTCCCCATGACTTTTTATTTGAATGGCGTCAGGGTGCGGGCCGAGCTTTTGGCTAGAATGTCTCTCTGTCGCGGCCACGAGGTGGCCGATCAGCCGCGTCATACGCCGGGGATGTACGTTTCGGTGCTTCCTCCTCCAGTCGGGGCAGCAACCTGCACTTTGGGTAACTCTTGGAGGGGCGTTCGAATTTATATTCCTCGGCCGCCAGGACTTCAGTCCATCTGTCATCTAGCAAATCTTGATCAGCTTGAAGCTGCTCCTGCTTTTTCTTAAGGCTATTTGCCGTGGCTATAAGCCGGCGCTTGAAGTGCGCTTGTTCGACAGGATCCTCTGGCATGACGAATTTGTCATCGTCGAGGCTTGCCTCGTCTTCGGAGGGAGGCATGTAATTATCATCCTCCGCCACTCCATCTGCCGCTCTCTCAGGAGGGCTGGCTCCTCCATTCTCCTGCTCTAAATCTTGCTGGAGGGGATTATTGTTGTCTTTGGCACTGTCCGGAGTGCTATTATCTCCGATGCCGGTATCACCACTTTTGCCTTGGCGGGACTTAGAGCAGCGCCCCTGACGCTGGCGCTTGGGTTGCTTCTTGGAGGGGTCATCCTCCATTGTCTCATCGCCATTGCCTTCTTTGGGTGTGTCCACCATGTATATATCGTATGATGAGGTGGTTGTCTAGTGCCTTGTTGGTAGTTGTTCATCTTCGTCTCCTGCATCATCTTCCATACCATCGATGTCTTCGGAGTCGTAGTCGAGCATGTCGGTTAAGTCATCGACAGTGGCTACTAAGTGGGTGGTGGGTGGGCGGCGAATTTCTTCGTCATCCGCATCCCAATCCTGCTGGACGTAGTTCGGCCAGGACTCTCCTGACAGGGAGAGAGACCTTAATGAGTTCAGTATGTCGCCAAAGGGCGAGTGCTGAAAAATATCCGCAGAGGTAAACTCCATGATCGGCGCCCAATCGGATTCGACGGGAACGGGCGCAGGCGGTTCGGAGTCCGTGGCCGGAGAAGGATCCAACAGTTTAGCAACACGGCTCTCGTGAAGGGTAAGGTCGATATTCGGCTCGATCGCCGCAGAGGATATGACCTCCGTGGCGGGGTCTATCCACACGTTCATGGATGGCGCAACTGGCTCCGAATTGAGGGTCGGAGCGGCTGCCGGTGCGATCTCCTAAACACTGTCCGATGGTAGAGCTAAATCGTACCCATCGTGACCGCGTGGCACACAAGGCAGGGGCTCGAATCCGTCGAAGATCAAGTCTTCACGGATATTGGCCGTGTAGTTTAAGCTTCCAAACCTGACCTGATGGCCAGGGTCATAACTTTCGATCTGCTCCAGATGGCCAAGCGAGTTGGCCCACAGTGCGAATCCGCCGAACACAAAGATCTATTCGGGGACAAAAGTCTCACCCTGGACTACATCACTATCGATGATTGTAGGAGCCATCAAGCCTAATGGCGACGACAGAGAGGAACTCTCAATGAAAGCACCAATGTCGGTGTCAAAACCGGCGGATCTCGGGTAGGGGGTCCCGAACTGTGCGTCTAAGGCGGATGGTAACAGGAGGTAGGGGACACGGTGTTTTACCTAGGTTCGGGCCCTCTTGATGGAGGTAATACCCTACGTCCTGCTTGATTTCTTCTTGATGATATGGGTATTACAAGAGTTGAGCTACCACGAGATCGGAGAGGCTAAACCCTAGAAGCTAGCCTATGGTATGATTGTATGTTGTCCTACGGACTAAAACCCTCCGGTTTATATAGGCACCAGAGGGGGCTAGGGTTACAGAAGGTCGGTTACAAAGGAGAAGATATACATCCGTATTGCCTAGCTTGCCTTCCACGCCAAGTAGAGTCCCATCCGGACACGAGACGAAGTCTTCAATCTTGTATCTTCATAGTCCAACAGTCTGGCCAAAGGATATAGTCCAGCTGACCGGAGACCCCCTAATCTAGGACTCCCTCACCCCGTAATCCAGGACTCCCTCAGTAGCCCCCGAACCAGGCTTCAATGACGATGAGTCCGGCGCGCAGATTGTCTTCGACATTACAAGGCGAGTTCTTCTCCAAATTCTGAATATCTGCTGAGTAGTGTTCGGCTCCCCATACATGTTGCACTTCTTGGCTTCTGCGCCCAATAAGGGTTATCTTCCATGTGTCGAGCGAATGCGAGGAGCCAGGGCATTTTTACATTCGCCCCCCTAGCCATGTAAATAAACTGTCTATTAAAGGGACGAGGATTCTTAGATCCAAACCACACCATCCTCCCACGGCGAGTATCCATCGGAGCGCGCTCGGAAAAATCCATTCCAACATGGCCGGCCATCGCAACTCCTCCTCCCGCTCCCGTAGCCCTAAGCTCGGTGATTGGGAGAAGTGTTTCGTCCCGCACAACCAAATAGTAGAGCTGCAGACCCAGGGATTTCTCCCTCCAGCATATATGGTCCCCGTTCGAGCCGGGCTCGCCACCTATAATGGCGGGAAGCAAGCGGAGAGCTTCCCCAATCCCTCCAAGGGGGAGCGGGTATGCCTTGTCCCTTATTTACTAAGGGGACTTGGATTCCCAATCCATTCGTTCCTCCGCGGACTCCTGGAGTTTTACAGCCTCCAGTTGCATAATTTTCCCTCTGGTTCCATATTACACATCGTTGGTTATGTTGCCCTTTATGAGCTGTTTCTGGGCTGCGAGGCTCATTTCGAGCTGTGGAAGAGGCTATTCTGCCTTGTGCCCCGTACATAGGAGGGGTCACTATATCAAGTGGGCGGAGCCGAAATATGGCGCATCGCCGGGACCGGATACCTGTTCGGTACCCCGAAGAAGACGTCTGAAGACTAGACTTCAGAGTGGTTTTACATGGAGGACGTCCCCCTTCCAGATCCTATTCGGAGGGGTCTTCCCGAGTTCAGCAATGCTCCTCTAAAGAAACGCTGAAGCTGGTGCCCATGGAGCCCCCAGGAGGAAGACAACGGGGAAGTCCTTTACCTGATGGACCGAATTAAAGTGCTGGCTCAATCAGGATTGACAATAATCGAGGTTATGTCAATATGCATAATGCGGGGGGTGCAGCCACTTCAATATCGAGGGCACCCCCTGTGGCGCTTTAACGGGGAAGATGATGCCACCCGCTGCGGGCGTAAGGGACCGGACTCCGCTGCCGCTCTAGCAAAAATTATGTCCGAGTTGTTCAAGGGAGAGGAAGAGGAGTTCATCCGTATTAAGCCACGGGATGGATTCTCCATGTACAACCCTCCAAGCTGGGTAAGCTATCACTCTTTACTCTCAACCTTCCCGCATTCTTCGTCGTAAATACTCACCTTGCCGTTTCATGGCAGGAACTATGAATAGCTGTAAGGGAGGTTAGCAGCCCACCTCCACAACTGGAGGACCCTGACTGGGCCCTCGATCCCGGACTCGAAGAGGATCCGGACATATTTGTGGAGCTGATAGAAAGGACATTCTATCAATTGAGCTGCGATGACGCCATGGTGGCCATCATGGCCGACTATCCTGGGCTACTCCCTGCTTCGCATGTAAGAAAAAACCGGAGTCCCAACTTCCAAGAAGGATCCCCTTTTATGAACTTCACCTACCGTACACCTATGGTGTTTTATAGGGAAGGCCTTTGGGACGCCATGCCGAACCCGCAGTGACTCGCCAACAAGGGGCACCGAAGCCGGGTAGGCCAAAAAGGAGGGCGGTCAGGACTGAGACGTCGGCGTAGAGGTATGATACAAAACCTCACTCCGTGGTTGTCGTCTTTCTTTAAAATATAACGACGTCCATGTTTCCTAGTAGGAAAAACGCTCGCCGGACTATATCCGGAGAGGCTGCCGATCATGCCTCCATCAGTCGGGCTCCAGGGTCGGATATAGAGGCGGAAGCTAACACGGGGCAGACGCCGGATGCTCCTCCTACAGAGGATGCGGACCGACTATCCGCTACAAATTCCGAAGTGGAGAGCGCCATGAATCACATGTGTCGCCGGGCCGTACTCCGTGATGCTTGTTTCTCCCAGGAGGCGTTCGATGCCTTCAACTAGGAGACGCGTACATCCGTGCTGCTCAAAATGTTCTTGCTAGAGCCACGGACCAGTATGTAAAGGACATACGGGTAGGAAAATCTGACAATTATATATATTAGTAGCCCCTGAGACTTGAAACAGTTGACACGACTGATTTAAGGATCATTATTTGTGCAGGTTCTTACAGAGAAGAATACCCAATTGTCTCAAGAGATGGAAGAGTGCAAAGCCCAGCTACAGGCCGCGGTGGCTGCGTTGAAGGAGTCCGAGAAGGCCCCCTCTGGTAACACTTGCTTCTATTGCAATGAATTACAGGTACCAGATAGTATGCGGCATGCATGCAAATCTAATAGTAGATGTTGCAGATGACCCTGGAGTGAATCCGGAGGCCGTGCCGGAGGATGCGCAACGTGCTAATTGACAGCTAAATGCTGGCAAGTGCGTGCTTACGCGAGTCAGGCAGGAGAAAAATAATCTCCAGGACGCCAATATCCGGCTGGACGTGGAACTGAAGGACGTCCGAGCCCAGCTTGCGGACTCTGTGAAGGAGAATAAGCGGCTTCGACACGGCATTTTTAGTAAGTGCTTGAACGAACTTTTGAAGGAGTTCGGCGAAGAAGTCCGCTAATAGAGTTATGTCCGCAGGTATGCTGAAGGGTCGTCCCGCGGAGGAGATGCCCGAGTCTGCGGGTGATCTTCTACCGGAGCTCTCACAACTGCACGAACAAGTTTGCCAGGTGATGCAGGGTATTGCCCAAGCCTTGTGGCCATCCGTGTCCCCGCCAGGGGGCATGGGGGAGCTTATAGCGAAGCTCAAGGGAGCGCGGCGGTGCTTCCGATTATGGAAGATATCAGCCTGCCGACAAGGTGCAAGGGAAGCATGGGTATGGTGAAGACGCGATATACCAAAGCTGACCCAAACCACATGGCCGAGGTCAGACCTGTGGGGCCCGATGGGAAAGAGATCCCCATCAGTTTGGTGTATGACCAAGTAGAATTAGCCGCAAAGTACTCCCAATAGGGTTGTAGTCTAGACAGCCTGTTGGATGGTATAGAAGAAGAATTTAATCAGTCTTAGTGACTGTGTGCTTCAAGTGACATATATAATGTCCCTAGCCGGATTGTAAATCATTTGTCATGGCGGACCTTTTCGCTTCGACCTCTGGACCCGATAATCCGGAGTGTATCCAAATACCCGCTCAGTTATGTAAAAACCGCGGTATGCATGGAAACCAGGCGTAGGGGTCATAAGTGCTTGAACAGACAAGTACCCAACCAGCTATGTTATATTACATGGGTAGTAAGAAACATCTTCCAAGGAGAATAGTTCCGTTAAGGGTTCCTTTCCCTGGGTACGCATGCCCTAATGTGCATGCCTGAATTGCAAAAAGAGACGCAGGATATAAACATCTGGGGGGCATGTGCCAAATTAAATAAAAGTCATCTTTTGTTCACCGACTGAATATTCCCTTAAGAACGCTAGCTTTCGGCTTCACCCAGTCTGAGGGACACATCCGGCTGACCCGGCAGTAACAATCGCAGAGGTGCTACCCTTATGCCCTAGCCGAATTAATGGGAACGTAGGGCATAAATACAAGAGCCAGGCAACCCAGCTTGGCCAAAACTTAAGTCATATCGATGCATATAATGGCGAAAAAAGGTACGTGTGGAAGAATAACACATGTGTGGGGCATAAAGCCCAAAAAAATAGTTAGATTAAGCTTCTGTATAAGAAGCCCCCGGGTATAATGAGCGTGGTTAGCACGTCAAGATTGTGTAACCAGGACACAAGTTTAGCCTTTTAGGGCCTTGAGGAGAATAAAAAGAGAGAAAGAGAGAAAAGACAGATAATGGATATGCGAAAAATTGATGGAGGTAAGGAGACGAACATAGAGTCCGGCACTAGGCGTAGAATCTTCGGAGTCTGGCTGCGTTCCATGGGTTTGGCTCGAGTCGATTATCCGATGCATCCCGCAGATGGTACGCTCCACCGGTCAGAACCTGGTTAATAATGAAGGGACCTTCCCATTTGGGCGTGAGCTTGTTCTTTTTCTTCCTCGGAAGGCGTAGAACTAGTTCGCCAACGTTATAGGTTTTGGCCCTTACTTCTCTGCTTTGATACCTTCGAGCCTGTTGCTGATAGAATGCGGAACGGGCTTTTTCCACGTCGCGCTCCTCCTCCAGGGCGTCCAAACTGTCCTGCCGATCAAGCTCGGCCTCTTTTTCTTTGTACATGCACACTCGAGGTGAGTCATGAATTATGTCGCAAGGCAGAACCGCCACTGTGTCGTACACCATAAAAAACGGTGTGTATCCAGTAGTGCGATTCGGCGTGGTCCGCAGCCCCCATAGTACGGAGTCGAGCTCCTCTACTGAGTGCTTGTTTGATTCCTTTAAGGACCGCACTAGTCTGGGTTTAATGCCGCTCATGATAAGACCATTTGCTCGCTCAACTTGACCGTTAGTTCATGGGTGATAGACAGAAGCATAATCGAGCTTGATGCCCATGTTGCTGCACCAAAGTTTCACCTCGTCGGCTGTAAAACTTTGTGTCGTTGTCAGTGATGATGTTGTGGGGGATGCCATAACGGTGTACAACCCCAGATATGAAGTCTATCACCGGTCCGGATTCAGCCGTTTTGACAGGTTTGGCTTCTATCCATTTGGTGAATTTATCCACCATGACGAGTAAGTATTTTTTTCTTATGGGTTCCTCCTTTAAGGGGTCCGACCATATCAAGCCCCCAGGCCGCAAAGGGCCAAGTAACGGGGATTGTTTGGAGAGCGGTAGGCGGCATGTAGCTTTGGTTTGCAAAAAGCTGGCAACCAACGCAATGTTGGACCAGATGTTGTGCATCTGCTCAGGCCGTCGGCCAATAGAAACCTGTACGGAAGGCCTTGCTTATAAGGGCCCGGGCTGCGGCGTGATGGCCGCCGAGTCCAGCATGGATTTCTGCCAAAAGCTTCCGGCCTTCCTCTTCGGAGATACACCTTTGAAGGACTCCGGTAGTGCTTTTCTGATAAAGCTCTCCCTCGTGGACCTTGTAGGCTTTAGATTGCCGCACTATGCAGCGTGCCTCATTTTGGTCCTCAGGTAGTTCTTTCCTGGTTAGGTAGGCCAGGAATGGTTCTGTCCACGGGGCGATGACGACCATTATCACGTGGGCTGAAGGTGTTATTTCGATGGCAGAGCCTCCGATTGTGTCAGAGTGTTCGGCATCTGATGTTGTGGTCGGGTCTGGATGATTGTTACCGGTGCCCCCTCCCTTACCACGGATGGCTTAAACAGTTTTTCCAGGAAGATGTTAGGCGGGACAGGGTCGCGCTTAGCGCCGATACGGGCAAGGATATCCGCCGCCTGATTGTTCTCCCGAGCCACATGGTGGAATTCAAGCCCCTCAAACCGAGCTGAAATTTTGAGGACGGCGTTGCGATATGCCGCCATTTTCGTATCCTTGGCATCAAAGTCTCCATTTATTTGAGATATTGCGAGGTTTGAGTCCCCACGCACTTCCAGGCGTTGAAGGCCCATGGAAACTGCCATCCGGAGACCGTGTAATAGGGCCTCGTATTCGGCTGCGTTATTGGAGTCTGTGTATAGTATTTGGAGTACGTATTGCACTGTATCTCCCGTGGGGGACGTCAGGATGATGCCATCCCCCAGACCAGCCAGCATTTTAGAGCCATCGAAGTGCATGATCCAATTGGAGTACGCGCCGTACTCTTTAGGGAGTTCGGCTTCTGTCCATTCGGCGACGAAATCGGCCAGTACTTGCGACTTAATGGCTCGCCGTGGTCTATATGTTATGTCGAACTGGAGGAGCTCGATAGCCCATTTGGCAATCTGGCCTGTGGAATCACGGTTGTTTATTATGTTATTGAGTGGTACTTCGGAGGCCACCGTAATTGAACACTCTTGAAAGTAGTGTCATAATTTCCGGGATGCCATGAATATCGCGTATGCTATCTTTTGATAATGAGGGCACCGTGATTTGCATGGAGTGAGGACAGTGGATACATAATATACCGGCTTTTGAAGTGGGAATTTATGTCCATCCGTCTCTCGTTCGACGATGAGCGTTGCGCTTACAACTTGGTGAGTTGCCGCTATATATAACAGCATTGGTTTGTCAACATTTAGCGCGGCCAAGATTGGGTTGGTGGCCAGGATGGCTTTTATTTCTTCCAATCCGGCTGTGGCTGCGTCCGTCCACTCGAAGTGTTTGGTGCGCCGAAGAAGGCGATAAAGGGGGAGTGCCTTTTCTCCTAATCGGGAGATAAAGCGGCTTAAGGCCGCCACGCATCTCGTTAACTTCTGGATTTGCTTGAGGTCAGTTGGGATAGCCAACTGCGACAGAGCTCAGATTTTGGCTGGATTTGCTTTGATTCCTCTACTGGAGACGATAAATCCGAGGAGCTTTCCGGCGGGTACGACGAAAACGCATTTTTCCGGATTGAGCTTAATGTCGTATGTTCAGAGATTGTCGAGCGTGAGCCTCAAGTCATCTATTAGGGAGTCGACGTGTCTGGTTTTAACGACCACGTTGTCTACGTATGCCTCCACTGTTTTGCTGATCTGCTTTTCCAGACATGTCTGAATCATGCGCTGGTATGTTGCGCCGGCGTTTTTGAGCCCGAAGGGCATTGTGTTAAAACAGAAGGGGCCATATGGAGTGATAAATGTCGTTGCGGCTTGATCGGACTCCGCCATCTTAATTTGCTGGTAACTGGAGTATGCGTCGAGGAAGCACAATGAGTCGTGTCCTGCGGTAGCGTCGATAATTTGATCGATGCGAGGGAGGGGGAAGGGATCCTTTGGGCAAGCCTTATTAATGTCCTTGAAGTCGACGCATAGGCGCCAGGATTTGTCCTTCTTTGGTACCATCACCAGGTTTGCTAGCCAGTCCGGATGCTTTATTTCTCTAATGAATTCGGCCTCCAGTAACTTGGCTAGCTCCTCTCCCATGGCTTGTCGCTTGGGTTTGAAGAAACACCGAAGAGTCCGCTTGACCGGCTTGAATCCTTTTAGAATGTTGAGGCTATGCTCTGCCAGCCTGCGTGGGATTCCTGGCATGTCTGAAGGATGCCAGGCGAATATGTCCCAATTCTCGCGCAGGAACTCCCGTAGTGCGGCGTCTATAGCAGGGTTTAACTGTGCTCCAATGGATGCTGTTTTTGAGGGGTCCGTTGGATGGACTTGGAATTTGACTATTTCATCCGCTGGTTTAAAAGAGGTGGACTTGGATCTTTTGTCTAGTATCACGTCGTCCCTGTCCACTATGGAGCGTAGCGCGGTTAATTCCTCCGCCACAAGGGCTTCAGATAATGCCTCGAGGGCCAGTGCGGCTGTTTTGTTCTCGGCGCTGAGTGCTATGTCCGGATCACTAGCTAGAGTGATGATTCCATTGGGCCCGGTCATTTTGAGCTTCATGTACCCGTAATGGGGTATGGCTTAGAAGATAATGAATGACTCCCGCCCTAGAAGGGCGTGGTATCCGCTACTGAACGGGGCCACTTGGAATGTAATTTCTTCGGACCTGTAATTCTCCAGAGTGCCGAATACCACATCTAGTGTGACTTTCCCAGCGCAACGTGCCTCCCGACTAGGGATGATTCCTTGAAAGGTCGTGCTGCTTTGCTTAATGCGGTTTCTGTCTATTTCCATTTTTTGAAGAGTCTCCTCATAAATGAGGTTTAATCCGCTGCCGCCGTCCATGAGCACTTTAGTGAGCCGAAAGCCGTCCACAATTGGACTGAGGACCAAGGCGGCTGGTGCTCGGGCTGTTCAGAATTTAGGTTCGTCACTGGCATTAAAGGTGATAGCCATGTCGCTCCATGGATTTATTGCTGCCACATGGCAGACTTCGGCAAGGCTGCGGAGTGCTCACTTACGGCTATTATTTGAGGCGAAGGTCTTGAAGACTGTCAATACTGTATTCTTATCCATGGGATGGTGCTTTGAGGTGTTTTGGATGAGGAGATCCTCACCGCTCTTGGCCACCTGCCGAAGTACCCAACATGCTCTAAGGCTGTGTGTTGATACGGTATTCGTTGTACTATGAATTTTGCAGGGCCCGTTAAGCCATCCCTCCAATACGGTTCCACGCCCTGTAGTGGGCTTTTGCTTCTTTGTAATTGAGTCGGGCGACTTATGAGAGTGCACCCTTTTAGTTTGGACTGGGGGTTTTGTCAGAGCCGGGTTATCCCAAAATTTTGTTTGGGTTTTCCAGGCACTTTCCATCGCACAGTACTTCCGTACTATGGCCGCCAAGTCAGCGAAGTGTGCTATGTCACGGCGACTTATGGCGTTGAGGATTCCCTTGTCCGTGCAATTGTTGCAAAAGAACAAAATTGCGTCTTCCTCGCGACAGTCCTTGACCTTGTTCATTACAATGAGGAATCTGGCCCAATAGTGATGTACTGTCTCCTGGGGCTCTTGCCTAATGTGGGAAAGATCATTTTTATCTGGGTGGGTGGGTGGATTTAAGTCCAGACCTTGACCCAATCTGAGTTCCCGGGGTGGGGGAATTTCCGATCTTGGAAGTTCGGGTTCTGGGATGTTGCCCCGCAGGTTCGGTATGTCGTCTGATTCTAGCTTTAGGGTTAGGGCAATGTCCTCCCGTGGGAGGGTATCCGGCTCGGAGAGCTCGGGAATCTAGACATAGTTAGTACTCAGGATAGAGGGAGAATCGCCGCATTGCTCCTCCACCACCGCTATCTGATGGGTGACCAGCGGAGAGTTAATCTCCCTTTGGTTGGGTTTAAGCCCAATCCGATCGTAGTCCATAACAACTCCAAGAGCGGTGATGCAATCCAAGAGCTCGTTCAAAGAGGAGAGCTCCATTGGATCCATCTGCTCGATGAATTTCGAGCCGATGTGGAGGCTATTTTCAATGACCTAAGAAGTCATCATCAGCGCGGTGGCCGAGCGGGCGGTCATGACGAAGCCGCCTAGTCGGAGAATTTGGCCTACAGCCAGGGCTCCCCCAGAGGTGATGTTATCCTTGACAATGAGACTAGCCATCCCTCCTTATGATAACGACACAGTGGAACTCTCAATGAAAGAACCAATGTTGGTGTCAAAACCGGCGGATCTCGGGTAGGGGGTCCCGAACTGTGTGTCTAAGGTGGATGGTAACAGGAGGCAGGGGACACAAAGTTTACCCAGGTTCGGGCCCTCTTGATGGAGGTAATACCATACGCCCTGCTTGATTGTTCTTGATGATATGAGTATTACAAGAGTTGATCTACCACGAGATTGTAGAGGCTAAACCCTAAAAGCTAGCCTATGGTATGATTGTATGTTGTCCTACGGGCTAAACCCTCCGGTTTATATAGACACCGAAGGGGGCTAGGGTTACACAAAGTCGGTTACAAGGGAGCAGATCTACATGTCCATATTGCCAAGCTTGCCTTCCACGCCAAGGAGAGTCCCATACGGACACGGGACCAAGTCTTCAATCTTGTATCTTCATAGTCCAACAATCCGGCCAAAGGATATAGTCCAGCTGTCCGGAGACCCCCTAATCCAGGACTCCCTCAGCTATCAAACGTCACAACGTAACTGGGTGATTATAAATATGATCTACAGGTATCTCTGAAGGTGTTTGTTTGGTTGGCATAGATCGAGATTAGGATTTGTCACTCTGAGTATCGGAGAGGTATCTCTGGGCCCTCTCGGTAATAAACATCATAAGCTTGCAAGCAAGCGACTAAGGATTTAGTCACGAGGTGATGTATTACGGAATGAGTAAAGAGACTTGCTGGTAACGAGATTGAACTAGGTATGAGGATACCGACAATCGAATCTCGGGCAAGTAAGATACCGATTACAAAGGGAATTACGTATGTTGTCATAAGATTCGACCGATAAAGATCTTCGTAGAATATGTAGGAGCCAATATGGTCATCCAGGTTCCGCTATTGGTTATTGACCAGAGAGGTGTCTCGGTCATGTCTACATAGTTCTCGAACCTGGAGGGTCTGCACGCTTAACGCTCGTTGACGATATAGTACTATATGAGTTATGTATGTTGGTGACCGAATATTTTTTGGAGTCCCGGATGAGATCACGGACATTACGAGGAGCTCCGAAATGGTCCGGAGGTAAAGATTGATATATAGGATGATATGGTTCAGCCAAGGGGTGAAGCCCACGGGGCTTTAGGTCGGTGCAAAAGGAGTTTTGCGGAGGCCAGGGGGCCAAATGCCGGAGACCCTGGCGTCTGGCCCTGGGCCAGACGTCGAGGCCCATGGCGTCTAGGCCAGACCCCAAGGACTGTGGCGTATGGTCCTGGAAGTCTGAGAAGGACTCTTCCTTGCAGGCAAAACTGACTTTGAGGAGGCTTTTACTCAATGTTTCGACCCCAGGGCTCAACATATAAATAGAGGGGCAGGGCTAGCACCTGTAACACATCAAGAATCACCAAGCCGTGTGCCGGCAACCCCGTCCCCTCTAGTTGATCCTCCATCACAGTTTCCATAGTGCTTGGCGAAGCCCTGCGGAGATTGTTCTTCACCAACACCGTCACCACGTCGTCGTGCTGCCAGAACTCATCTACTACTTCGCCCGTCTTGCTAGATCAAGACGGCGAGGACGTCATCGAGCTGAACGCGGAGGTGTTGTATGTTCGAAACCTAATCGGGACAGATCATGAAGGTGTACGACTACATCAACCGCGTTGATAAAACGCTTCCGCTTTGCGATCTTCAAGGTTATGAAGATGCTCTCCCCCTCTCGTTGCTATGCATCTCCTAGATAGATCTTGCGTGAGCATAGGAAATTTTTTAAATTGCATGCTACATTCCCCAACACTTCCCAGCCTAGGATGTGCTCTACCATGCGGTAGTACTGCAAGGGCGCGCGGTAGTACCACTCCGGCGGTTCTACCGCTCATTGCCTTGTGCAATAGAGCCTCATCTGGCTCCTGCTGTTCGAGCGGTAGTACCGCACCTCCCAGCGGTAGTACCGCAAGCCGGTGCGGTAGTACCGCTTGGAGATGTTGTAGTACCTCATGTCACGGGCTGAGTAAGTGGGTAACGGTTGGATTTGTCCTCTCACTATATAAGGGTAGTCTTCTCCCCCAAGTTGACCATCTCTTCCCTTCCCAAGCTCCATTAATGCTCAAAGCTCCATTTTCGCCCGATCTCTCTCCCTAGCCAATCAAACTTGTTGGTTTTCTAGGGATTGGTAGAGAAGGCCCCGATCTACACTTCCACCAAGAGAAATTTGATTCCCCCACTAATCCCTTGCGGATCTTATTACTCTTGGGTGTTTGAGCACCCTAGACAGCTGAGGTCACTGCGGAGCCGTATTCCATTGTGGTGAAGCTTCGTGGTGTCGTTGGGTGCCTCCAATTAAGTTGCAGAGATTTCCCCAACCTTGTTTGTAAAGGTTCGGTCGCCTCCTCCAAGGGCACCAATAGTTGAATCACGGCATCTCGCATTGTGTGAGGGCATGAAGAGAATATGGTGGCCCTAGTGGCTTCTTGGGGAGCATTGTGCCTCCACACCGCTCCAACGGAGACGTACTTCCTCTCAAAGGGAAGGAACTTCGGTAACACATCCTCATCTCCACCGGCTCCACTCTTGATTATCTCGTACCTTTACTTATGCAAGCGTATATTGTGTTGCATCCCTTGCTTGCTTGTGTGCTTATTGTTGTTGCATCATATAGGTTGCTCACCTAGTTGCATGTCTAGACAACCTACTTTGGTGCAAAGTTTAAATTGGTAAAGAAAAGCTAAAAAATGTTAGTTGCCTATTCACCCCCCCCCCTCTAGTCAACTATATCGATCCTTTCAATTGGTATCAGAGCCTCGTCTCTTTATTAAGGACTTTGCCGTCCGAAGAGTATGGTCGACACCGTAGATGGTTGGCAGGAGCACCCCGGTGTGATTCCATCCTCGTCTACGGCCGTTGGGGGTTCCTCGGTCTCTCGTGATGAGTTCAATGTGGCTTTGGACACATTGAAAACCTCCATGATGACCGAGGTTGAAAGCATGTTCAATAAGTTTCTAGAAGGCCTTAAATTATCCATCGCACTAATGAAAGTTGGTGATCCCACTAACAAGGTGACGGATGCTAACTCCGAGAAGGGGGAAACTACGAGTGACAAAGTTCCTTTTTCTATTGGTAGAAGTGGAAATGGCATCTTTGCCGATGTTGAACCTCCACTTACTTATGGAGGACCGGTTCCCTCCACTCATTTGAATCATGTTGGTCCTCCTCCCAAGTTTGTGAAAAATGAAGATTTTGCCTCTTGGGTCTATCATTTCAAACGTCATTTAAATCATAGTTCTACTAACCTTTGGAGAATTACTGAGAAAGGTTTCTATCCGCATGACCCAAGCAACTTCACGCCTAGAGAAGCCATGGATCAGCAATTCAACGAGTCCGCTCTTTGCATTCTCCAAGAGGCCATCCCTCCCGAAGATATTGCATCTCCGACCTTTCACCGTGGCCAAGGAAGCATGGCAACATGTTGTTTTCATTTACAAGGGAAGCGCAAGCATTCAACGCTCCAACTATGAAGTGGTTCAAGATGAAGTCGATGAGTTTGCAATGAATGAAGATGAAGAACCTCGTGAGCTTTACCGGAGATTAACCACTCTCGTGATCTCACTCTGAGATCATCGGAGCAAGGATACGGATGACAATTGGATCAAAAACAAATTTCTTGAGGCCATGATGCCTTACCACAAGGCCATGTCCGCTGTCATCCGTCAAAGGACGGACTTCCACATTTTGTCCTCAAGTGAAGTGTTGGATGAGTTTGCGGCAATGAGAATCTTGGACAAGACCGCCGACAATGCGGTGTTGCGTTCTCAATGTGCAAAGAAGCCCAACCTTGCCTTGAAGGCCAAGGCTAGTGTGGAAGAATAGGATGAATAGGAAGAAGAGGAGGGTAACCCCGAAGATACAAAATATGCTCATCACGAGCACATGGCTCTCGCTTCAAGGCAGTTTTGGAGCAAGAAGAACACAAGGCCCAACTTCAACAAGAACAACTCAAGTGGCGCCAAGGCCAAGCAACGTGTGAGGACATGCTATAATTGTGGTGATGTGAGCCACTTTGTTGCGGAGTGCCCATATCAGAAGAGGGAAGACAATGGTGGCAAGCTCATCTAAAAAGACAAGGCCAAGTCCTTCCCCAACAAGAACACTTCACCAAGAGGGCTCCTCCCAAGGGGTTGGTGGCACAAGAAGAGTACAATGGGGATGATGATGATGATGATGATGATGACGGTGAGTCGGTTGCCATGGCCTCCGTTGCCATTGCAACAACTCCACGGGTGGACCTCTTCAACTCACTCAATGAGAACATCACCGCCAAGTGCCTCATGGCTAAAGCCACCAACAAGGTAAGCTCAAACATCAAAACTACCATCATTACTAATCCATCATTAATGGATTGCATTGATGAAAGTGAGGGATCTAATGAGGAGGAAAATGAATTTGAGTATTTTATGAGTAAGCTCAAGGGTAAGTCCAAGAAGCACTTAGTTGCTCTCTTGGAACAACTTGGTGAAGCCAATGACATGATCGAGGCTCACGAAACCATCTCTAAGATGGAGGGGCATAGTCGTGACTATGCCGATGAGATATCGGATCTTTGTAATGCACTTGAGGAGGAGCATGGTCGTTGTTTGGCTCTTGAGGAGTCACACAACGATGATCATGCTAAAATTAAGGAAGATCTCGATCATGCTCTTGTTGTATCTCGTGTGCTCAATTCCGAGAAGGTCAAACTCAGTGTTCATCTTGCTAGACTCAAGGAGGAGTTTGATATACTTGACAAGGCTCACAAGGCCTTGAAGGGTACTCATGCTAGTCTTAAAGAGTCTCATGATCAACTCCAAGTGAAGCTAGCTAAGGAGAAAGCCACTTTTCCTCATATGGTGTTAATTGATAATGCAAATGCTACTAACCCTTTTTGTGAGCATATGCATCTTGTGGAGGAGAATGCAAAGTTGAAGGAGCAACTTGAGAAAGGCCTTGTGTCTTGTATACAAGGTGAGAAGAACCTCAATGACCTTTTGAGCAATCAAAGGGAAGTTGTGGACAAGGAGGGAATTGGGTTCGCACCCAAATCCAAGAACAAGAAGAAGAATGACAAGACCAAACGACCTCCTCCTCTCAAGAAAACTTTTGTGAAGGAGGGAGAGGTTGCTTCTAAGGAGAAGCAGAACAATGTGAAGGGTGGTGGTGCCAAGAAGGGCAATGCCACTCCTTCCAACAAAGTCGGCAACTTCAACCCTTCCTATGTATTATGCCATGCTAGTGATGGGCATGTTTATGCTAAATTTGTTAGTTCTCCTTATGAGTACATTGAATGGTCTATTTGGGTTCCTAAGAACCTTGTTACTAACATCAAAGGACCCATTACAAGATGGGTACCTAAAACCAATCATTGATCTCCTGTACGTGTTTGCTTCCAGTGGGGGATCATGGTTGCTCGATAGTGGAGCAACAAATCATATAACCGAAAGCAAGGACTTGGTGGTGGACGTGCACAACATCTCATCTATGCCCACCAATGTCGAGTGGGGTGATGCCTCGTCTTCTAAGGTATTGGGGCTTGGCAAGGTTGTCATTTCTCATGATCTCACAATCGAGAAAGTCATGCTTGTTGAGTCCCTTGCATATAATTACTCTCCGTTCGTCAACTTACAATCATGGGCTTTTCCACTTTCTTTGATATTAACACCTTGGCCCTCTTGTGGAGCAAGACTCTTAAAGTAGCCTTTGTTGGGCATGTAGAGAACGATCTCTATGTGATTAACTTTTCGGAGCGACCCACTAAGACCGTGACATGCCTAATGGCTAAAGTTGACTTGGGATGGCTTTGGCATTGCCGTTTAGCCCATGTCAATATGAGATCTTTGCAAAGTCTTCTCAAGGGGGACCATGTCCGTGGACTAACAAATGTTAGTTTTGCCAAAGATCGTGCTTGCAGTGCTTGTATTGAAGGAAAGCTACATGAGAAGGCTCACCCTCCCACGACTATCATCTACTCGAAGAGGCCCTTAGAGTTCCTTCACTTGGATCTCTTTGGACCTCCATCCTTTGATAGTATTGGTGGTAGAAAGTATTGCTTGGTGAAGATACACTTGGGTGTACTTCTTCAAGAGGAAGAGTGAGACCCAACAGACCATCATTGACTTTGCAAATGAAGCTCAACGCCAACATAATGCAAAGATCTTGACGATAAGAAGTGACAACGGCACCGAGTCCAAGAACTACACCTTGGATGAGTTTCTTAGTGATTAGGGGATCAAGCATCAATATTCCGCACCTTACACACCTCAACAAAATTGTGTAGCAGAGAGGAAGAACCGGACGTTGATGGATGTGGCAAGGACCATGATGGCTGAGTTCAACTCTCCATAGAACTTTTGGGCCGAAGCCATCAACACCGCGTGTCATGCATCCAATCGGCTCTATCTCTGCAAGGGATTAAACAAAACTCCATATGAGATACTCACGGGTAACAAGCCCAACCTCAAGTACTTTCAGACGTTCGGGTGTAAGTGTTTAATTCTCAAGAAAGGTGTTTGTTTGTCTAAATTTGAGGCTAGAGCTCATGAGGGCATATTTGTTGGTTATCTACAAACTCTCATGCTTACCGTGTCCTCAGTAAGTCAACGGGACTTATTGAGGAGAGGTGTAACATGGAGTTTGATGAGAATAACGGCTCCCAAGTGGAGAAAAGTGGTACTTGTGATGTAGGTGATGAAATTCCTCCCCAAGCCATAAAAAGAATGGGTGTTGGTTTTATCCTACCCATTTAGGAACCCCTTGTGGCCAAAGGATAAGGACAATGTTCCACTCAAGTGGAACCATCACCAACCCAAGACCCACACGCTTCTGAAGAACAAAGTGAAGGCCCTCAACCGAATGAACAAGATCAAGGGCAAGATCAACCTCAAGATTGTGTTGAACCACCAGGTGATGCCCAAAGTCAAGTTCTCACCTCCGAGCAAGTTCAAGATCAAGAGCAAGCTGAAGACGATGCTCAAGATGATCAAGTTACAGCTCCTCAACTCACTCCTGAGGAGGATTTGGAGCGTCGTGCCGCCAAGATTGCATCCAATCTCACTAGCAAGGTTCATCTCATGAAGAATGTGCTTGGAAGCTTAAGAAAGGGGGTAAGCACTCGTAGACAATTAGCAAACTATTGTGAACATCACGCGTTTGTTTCTTGTCTTGAACCCCAAAAGGTCTATGAGGTGCTCGAGGATCCGGATTGTCTTAATGCCATGCATGAAGAACTCACAACTTTGAGCACAACAAGGTGTGGAGATTGGTGCCAAGGCCAACGGGAACCATAATGTCATTGGAACCAAGTGGATATTCAAGAACAAGCAAGATGCTCATGGAATTATCGTCTGCAACAAGGCCTGTTTGGTAGCACAAGGCTACTCCCAAGTCGAGGGTATTGACTACGGTGAAACCTTTGCTCCCGTTACTCGCCTTGAATCTATTCATTTGTTGATTGCTTATGCCTCTCATCATAACTTCAAGTTGCAACAAATGGATGTGAAGAGTACTTTTCTTGATGGTCCTATTAATGAGTTGGTGTATGTCAAAAAAAAACCCGGGTTCGAGGATCCCTATTTCCCTGATCATGTGTACCAACTCGATAAGGCACACTATGGCCTTAAACAAGCCCCACGTGTGTGGTGTGACCACCTTACCGAGTTGTTGCAAGATCGGGGGTTTGAAATTGGGAAAATCGACCCCACTCATTTTACTAAGAAGGTCAAAGGGGAGTTGTTTGTGTGCCAACTATATGTTGATGATATTATCTTTGGTTCCCCTAACAAAGCTTTCAATGAGGAATTTGTCGCTCTCATGACCTCTAAGTTCAAGATGTCCATGATGGGAGAGTAGAAGTTCTTTCTCAGGTTCAAAGTCAAGCAAAGAAGAGAAGTAACCTTCATCAACCAAGACAAATACACTCAAGACATGCTCAAGAGATTCAAGCTAAGTGATGTCAAGCGGCTTCCACTCCAATGCCCGTCAAATGCCAACTTGACATCGATCCCAATGGTAAAGCGGTTGATCAAAAGGTATCTCGCTACATGATTGGCTCCTTGATTTACCTTTGTGCATCTAGACCAGATATCATGTTGAGTGTGGGAATTTGTGCACGGTTTCAAGCTGCACCTAAGGAAAGCCACTTTGTGGTGGTCAAGCGAATCTTTCGATATTTGGCTCATACCCCAAACTTGGGCATATGGTACCCAAGAGGAGCTAACTTCAACCTTGTGGGCTTCTCAGACTCGGATTGGGTGGGAGACAAAGTGGATAGGAAGTCAACTTCCGGAGGGTGCCAATTCCTTGGTTTCTCTTTGGTGAGTTTGTCTTCTAAGAAGCAAAGTTGTGTTTCTCTCTCGTCCACCGAAGCGGAGTATGTGGCCGCCGGTAGTTGTCGTGCACAACTTCTATGGATGAGGCAAACTTTAAAGGATTACAATGTCATTTGTGATAAAGTGACTCTTTGGTGTGACAATGAATGTGCCATCAAGATTTCTCTCAACCCGGTGCAACACTTCAAGAGGAAGCATATTGTGATACTGTATCACTTCATCCGGGATCACATTAGGCGGGGGGAGATAGAGCTCAACTATGTCAACACTCATGATAACCTTGCAGATATCTTCACGAAGCCCTTGGATGAAGCAAGATTTCGCGAGTTAAGGCATGAGCTAAATACCATTGATTTGAGCAATGTGGCTTGAACCCTTGCACACCCCACCATACTCATCTTGATGTCTTGTTTAGGTGTAGGCATGGACATAGGGGGAGTGTTATTCTCTCAATGAACTGTCCCTCCCCCCCCCATTACGCATAAATTGATCAACTCTTTCACATTAGCCATTTTTTATGGTACTTGTGCTTCAAAGACGAGTTTTGGTCATGGGCCCAAGGATAATTCTTCCCGGTGCCATACCAATTGACTCAAACATAGGTGGTTCCAGCCACCGCCCTCTCTATGGAGAGGTTGTGTCTCGGGTTTGGTCCTTGTTGTCTTTTGCCTTTTTCTTCGATCCGAGCTTGTGTTTGAGTTGCCTCATGTGTTAGCTCTTTTGTGTTTCTGGTTGCTTGAAGGTTGCGTAGCAAAGGTCGTGTTCCTCTCTGTTTGCGAAACTTGCACTTTCTTGGGGGTACGATACTACCGTGGCAAGCCACGATACTACCACAGGAGGTTGGTTGCTCTGTGTGTGCACAGATGCATCCTAGGCACGGTACTACCGCTTCCAGTGCGGCAATAATTTTTTACTGCCACTGGAAGAGCGGTACTACCGCCCTGCGAGCTGTATTTCCGCCCGGGCGGTACGACCGCAAGGACCAGCGGTACTACCGCGCCGTCATGAGTGGGTGGAGGTTAAGAGTGGGCAGGGGGAGTTCCAACTCCCCCATACCCATTCGTCTCTTTTCCGAGCCCCATCTCTCTCTCTCTCTCCTGCCCAAGAACGGCGCAGAGGACCTCGCCGGATCTCCGTCTCCAGCCGCTCTCATTGCATTCCGACCGGTGGGATCGTTCCCCACCTCGCCCTCTTGCCATGGACCCCGGTATTTCCCCAAGTCCTTCCTTTTTTGTTCCGTTCTTGTGCTTCTAGGTCTTGGGGAGATGCATGTGTACTTCGTGAGATTTTTGGCTAAATCTATGTAAGAAGGAATTGTAGGAGAGTGGTAGTGCAGAAGGCATACTATTTGGAGTGATACAACAGTATAGTTTGATCAACGGTAGTACCGATCTAGTGTTGCGGTTGTTTCTAGATCCAGATCCGTTGTTCCTGTGGCGTTCGAATCCGTGCGGTACTACTTCTCCTCCTGGAGCGGTACTACCGCATCCTCACCCATGAACTGACCTCGGCGCGGTACTACCGCATCCTAGAGCGATACTACCGCCCGGGGCACGGAAGTAAAAAATTACTTCCACTCCAAGCGCGGTACTACCGTGCCACCCCGGCACAATACTACAGCAGCTATAATTTTTTAATTTCGTAAGCCGGTCCAATACTACCGTAGAATTGCAAACTTTGCTATTTTGTCCTTCCAAATCTCATGTTTCCTTGTTTCATTTGGTTTTGGCCCTCATCTTTGCAATAATCCTTCTCGGATTTTCTCGTGTTTGTGTTATGTGTCATAGGTGGTGGCTCCGGTTCCCATGTCCGTCGTTCGAATCCCAACCGTGACACGGGCTCAAAGCGCCTGTGCAACCAAGAGGAGGCTCCAGAGGGATCTAGTGCACCCCAACCTAGAACCAACTCAACCGCCAGCAAGACCAAGGATCCATCAATGGGCATGGATGAGATACCTCTAGCCGAGTTTGTCACTCGCAGGAAGCTCAACCCCTATGTGAGGCCCCGTGATAATTTCAGAGGGAATGATTTGTTTTGGACCAAGCAACAAAATCTTATCTTCCTGGATGTGATCAAGGCCAAGAAGAACATCTACATGGATGTGCACTGGATTAACATGGTTCATATGGGGAAGGATAATCACCGGGAATATTTTGGTGAGGCTTTGGACCTGGTGGAGAAATTTGGCATTGAGGACTTGCTCATGTTTCACTTGGACTATGACCCGGAGATGGTGGATCAGTTCTTTGCGTCGGTCCACTTCCATACTGATGAGGAACGGACCATGACGTGGATGGCCAATGGGCAGAGGATGACTGCTAAGTGGAAGGAGTTATGGCGCTGCTACATGTTCGTGATGAGGGGCTCAATGCGCCCATTGGTGTCCGCCCTCATGCCAACCCTGAGTCGGCCAGCAAGGACAAGCTTCAGCCATACCTTGTTGAGAAGAAGCTTGGCACTCACAAGAAGACCTAGGTGCTAAATCCATACCTTGACATCATGCACCGGATCTTCCGCAACTCCCTCTTTCCGCGCATTGGTGACAAGGATAAGGTGCGTGCTTATCTTGTGAACATGATGCTCATCTGTGAGAAGGCGTGTCTCCATCAGACGAAACCACTTGATGTCTCACATATCATGTCACTACTAGGGAAAAGCCTAGTAGTAGCATGGGTTTAATGCCTATTAGTAGCACGGGGAACCATGCTACTAGTAAGGCGCTACAGCTATTACTTAGCAGTAGCGCGTGCGGCACACGCTACTGCTAAGACATACAACTGCAGCGCGTGTTTACTCCAGCGCTACTGCTAATCTAACTAGTAGTAGCGTGTTTCCTGCCCATCGCTACTAGTATAATTTTTTTCATTTTTTTATTTTTAGTGTATTTATACGCCGCTATACAAATTTTGGTATAATACCAATTATGAGGTTGTTATATCAATATATCCATAACAGTGTGTCAAATGAAGGTGGATTAGTTTCAACTGGAGGCAACATGTGGTGCATGTCAAAAGTATACTACTAATCCAAACTTGATCTAGTTTGGACTAGTAGTACTTTCGATGTGCACCACATATTGCCTCCACTTGAATCTAATCCGCCACCACAAGCTATTTAATCATCATCATAGTCATTACCACCAATAGTAGTTATTTAATCATCATAGTCATAGTGTAGCACACATCATCATCTTCAAACTCATTCTAGCTAGCTAATCACTACCAACACTTGCTGCGGTAGCTATATCTAATCACTACCAACACTAGCTAATAATAATCATCATAGTCATTACCACCAATACTAGCTATTTGATCATCATAACTCATTTCTAGCTAGCTAATCACTCCTGCTGCTCTCTCTCAGGTAAAATAGCATAAAACATGTGTAGCACTCCTGCTTCATCAATTGGAGCATGCAGATGAACCTGTCTCCTAATCGTGGGTTGCGCTTCTGATTGCTGCCCCCTAGTACTTCTCTGCGATCGTTCACAATTTTGCTCCAGTCTTTCACTATTAAGCATTCCTCGCTATTATCCTGAATGCACTAAAGTGCATTGTAGGATATCTTGGCCGTAAGCTAACAATTCTCATGCGAACTTTAGTCTCGATCCAATGAGGCACAATATTCATCGGGAGTCCCTGTTGAAGAACACCGTATAGTAACATACTTAGCAATGAAGTTTAGCTTAAAAAATAATGTATGCAAAAGATGCACTGAGGACAAATAGTAAAAATCTTACCATCTTTCCTAATTAGATGTGACCGTAGTTCAGTACGAACACTATTGGTCGCACATTTTGAGTACTAAGATTTTTAAGTCCAGAAAAATAATTTGTCTTGACAGTATGAAGATCCTCAAGCCATGAAACATAATGAATTATCTCCTCGCAGTTTAGTTCAGCCCCGGGACAGTAGTAGGTCCTGTATACCAAGCATTGGACATGTTTGCTTTAACGGAAATAAGATGTCAATAGAAATTAGTTGTCAACTATTTTTGAAAAAACAATATCGAATACATAAATATGGTTGAGAAACTCACATAATGGTATAACTGCAGGCGTCTGCACATCGAACCAAATGTCGATATTACCTTCAATATCATCTTCCGGACGAATATCAAAGGTGATAACCATATCAGGCTCAAATGCATAAGTCTTGCATAGTGCTTGCCAAGTTTTGCATTCAAAATAGGTGTAGGTGTCTGCGTTGTATAATTTTGCATGGAAAGTATAACCATGCTCGGTCTTCAAGTAAACTCTCTTTACCTCCATAGTAGTTTTCATAGGACTGAAACCTATCTTATCCAAGACAAAAACTCGTGCATGGCAGAGGATACGCTAGTAGAATAGTAAAAAAATTAAATTAGAAGTTGAAGCAAATGAAGCATATGTCATGCTTAATTACGAAAAAAGGCTTGTCGTTGTGACTTACTGTATCACCTTCAAAGTTCTCGTCCAGCTTGATGCTGAAGCGCCTATCATCATCTAGGAAGATTCTGTCGCACAGGCCATGCTCGTCTTCGCAGTATGCGCAAATATGGAAATCCTTCTCGTCGTCAGACATTTCCTATGTTCATAGTTGAAACATTAATTGAAAATCGATCGAAGGCAACTACCAGGATATTCAACACAGAAACCCGGGGCACTCGATATTTCCTACATATTCTGGCACAAGTCATGCCAAAATTCACAGAAAAATCCGGCATGACCTTTGCCAAAATAGGACATATCGAGCGCCTGAAATTTATCGGAACAGAAATGAATCAACACTCCGGCAAAACATAGGCCACTCGGAGGTGTAACCTGCAAACATGACCGGCCACTTGGGCAAGAACATATCCTATTTGAGCAACACAAGATATACATTTCAAAATATCTTATAGGACTCATATTGACATGAGCATTCCATAAGTAAAACCGAATCGTAAAATAAATAAGTATTCAAATTAGCATGCATTCAATAAGCAAAAGTAAATCATCTCATGTGTCCGTACATCGTCGAATATTATCACTAATACATCCTGAATAATATCATACATATAACATCACTAATACAACTAAAACCCTAGCGCACGACGGGTATCGGCGCGGGCCGTGGACACCCAAAGAGAAGAAACCATCACAGGATCATAGCTCCAGTGAGATCCTGGAGAACCTGCCAGGTATTAATTGGAGAACCTATGCTCCAACGCAAACAAGTAGCGACGGACGTGCACGTCCTCCTCGCTGACACGGTGACGTACCACCTCCACGGGGTCCTCAAGCCTCTGCACCGTCACTGGCCCACGCGACCGCCACCAAAGAAGGCTCGGGTCAACGATGGGCTGGCTCCTCACCAACTGCGCCCCCGGTAGGTAGCGCCTCCCAGTTCTAGCCTGGCGGAGCCCAGTCCCAGACATGTCCCATCTGGTCAACCAGGTGTCCTGCGCCGAGTCGACGACGAGGATGCGGGATAGGCATCGTCGACGTCGATGTGGGAATAATTGCTTTAACTAAAAAATAACAACAATGTGACATGTTCAACTAGTTCTATCAATTCAACTAGTTCTTACTAAAAATAAACTTGCTATAAATAAAATTAAACTAGTACCTAATTAGTACCTACTTCTTACTAACTAATTAGTACCTAGGAACTACTGCCCTAATTACCATCTAATTTGATGAACCTAGGGGTGGAAAGTGGTAGCAGATAATCCGAAATATCCGATATTCGTATTTGATCGGATATTCCAATTATCCAACTTAAAAGTCAAATAAGTGGTCAAATTTTACTCGTTTTATGATTAATCTTAGAAATTATTATGCATTACAGTAGTGTTTATTCATAAACCTTTTTATCATTGACTTATTGTATGTCACAAGTTGAATACTTCATGTCACATAGCTATTGACTAATACACTTAAGCAATATGTCGCTATTATTCGTATCCATTACGAATCAAGAAAACATCTGATTCGTTTCCACCCCTAGATGAACCCTAACTAATTTGATGCGATTAAAATTTGAAGAACCCTAGTCAGAGGTAGGGGAGGGGGAGGAGCAGGCGTGCTCACCTCGGGTGCCTGCGGCGAGGGAGGGGCAGGCGGCGTCGAGGTCGGGTGTCGGTGTCAAAACCGGCGGATCTCGGGTAGGGGGTCCCGAACTGTGCGTCTAGACCGGATGGTAACAGGAGGCAAGGGACACGAAGTTTTACCCAGGTTCGGGCCCTCTTGATGGAGGTAAAACCCTACGTCCTGCTTGATTAATATTGATGATATGGGTAGTACAAGAGTAGATCTACCACAAGATCGAAGAGGCTAAACCCTAGAAGCTAGCCTATGGTATGATTGTTGTTCTGTATGTTGTCCTACGGACTAAAACCCTCTGGTTTATATAGACACCGGAGAGGGTTAGGGTTACACAATGTCGGTTACAATGGTAGGAGATCTATATATCCGTATCGCCAAGCTTGCCTTCCACGCCAAGGAAAGTCCCTTCCGGACACGGGACGAAGTCTTCAATCTTGTATCTTCATAGTCCAGGAGTCCGGCTGAAGGTATAGTCCGGCCATCCGGACACCCCCTAATCCAGGACTCCCTCAGTAGCCCCTGAACCAGGCTTCAATGACGACGACTCCGGCGCGCAGATTGTCTTCGGCATTGCAAGGCGGGTTCCTCCTCCAAGTACTTCATAGAAGATTTTGAACACAAAGATAGTTTCCGGCTCTGCAAAATAAGTTTCCACATATTGCCATAGAGAGAATAATATTACACAGATCTAATCTGCTGACGTATTCCGTAGCGTGACACACCATAGCCAAGCCTTTATCTGAATCGTTTTATTATCCCACCTCAGCGCGTCATGCAAGGCGGTTTCCTTGGCACGTCTTGTTAAAGCAGAGATCGTGTCCCCTTATTCCGGGATTCTCATCAATACGGGCGTAGGTAACCCAACCGCTTCTAGGACTCCTAGACTATAGGCAAGTCCAAACGGCCACGAAGAGGACGCTTGATATTCACCCTCTTTATAAAGGGACAAGGCTTTTATTTTTTCCCTCCCGTGCTCAATCGAATCCTTCCCCCACCTCAAGCTCAAATGCCCAAAGTTCAGGTCAGGTGCTCCGAACCTTCAGTCATGTCCGGATCTAGCCTTCAAGGCCGATGGGTGCCTTCCACCGTCACGGAAGAAGACATCAAAAAGTTGAGGGAGGCCAGATATCTGACCGCCGAGATTTTGCATCGGCTGCCTGCCCAAGGGCAGGCCGTCCCCTCCCCCGAACCCAATGAGAACGTCGTGTTTGTCTCCCACTTCCTCTGAGGTCTAGGCCTTGCTCTGGATCCTTTCGTCAGGGGTTTGATGTTTTATTACGGGCTAGACTTCCATGATCTAGCTCCGGACTCCTTTCTTCATATCACGACATTTATTGTCGTGTGCGAGGCCTTCCTTCGGGTTACCCCTCACTTTGGCCTATGGCTCAAGACCTTTGAAGTAAAGCCGAAGATGATCGAGGGGCAACATGCAGCGTGTGGAGGTGCCTCAATACGCAAAATTACGGGAGCTCCATGGCCCAAAGGTTCCATTCTAGAGGTGTCTGAATTGTGGCAACAGGAGTGGTTCTACATCACGGCTCCTAGAAGTGCCAAGTGGGCGGCCGCCCCTGTTTTCTGCTCGGGCCCTCCACCACAACTGATGTCATGGATCAGCAGAGGTCTGAGCTGGGGTCCAGCCAAGGACGTGCCTATACTGCAAAGCCGCATTCGAGATCTCTTCAATGGAGATTTTAGTTTGGTTGCGGTAATACAAGTTATGTTGGTTCGTCAAGTCCAGCCTTGCAAACACCGGCCCCTTCGCTTGTGGGAGTTCAATCCCGAGGGACCGTGTGTCATTCAAAATTTCCTCAGCCTGACGCACGAGGAGATGTACAAGTCATTCTTCGGACCTCAGGTAGAGTGTTTGGAAATCACCGAGGACGTGGGCCTGAGCAGTAACCGCGCCGCCAAATAGGTAAGGAATCTTCCGGCCAAACATACTATCTCTCATTTGTTACGAAGTTATTTCTGAGAGTTTGCTTTTTGGCCAGGACTGGCTAACAAAGGCGAAGTTGATTCGGTGTTCGGCCTCCCTCCCTGAGGGTTTGGACAATCCGGTATTGGAAAAGATGCTCTAGGTCGCACCTTGCCCGGAGCCCTTGAAGGAAGATACTGGGGAGGATAATACGGGAGGACGCGGGCCCCCAACGCTGCCCATTCTAACCGAGGGAGCGAGCGTCTCCATGAAAGAAGACGATCGGAGGAGGAAAAGGACTGCGCCCGGGGATTCGGAAGCTGAAGCTTCCAAACGAGAGAAGAAGTCTCCCACAGAGGGTCCTACCTTGGGGGGTGCTTTTGCCGCACAAAGTCCGCGGGGAGATCAATTCTCCAGCTAGTCGTAAGTGACCCGAAATACTTTAATAGTACAGGTATGCCATCTTTTTCTTCTGAGAAAATAACCACCACATATATCTGTGCAGTTCGGGCCTTAGCCCCTCTCAAATGAGCTCGTCTTCGGGGGATCTTCTTCCAGAGATGATGGAAAGTGAAACACCTCCTCCGGACTCCTCCGCTCTAGAAGCGGGCGACCCCGAAGTGTCGTTGCGGAGGGCCTCTCCGAGTCCGGTGAGGCCAGAAGATAATCCCATTGACCCCTGAAGCTCCCAGTGTTCGGCTCCCAAAGAGAGCGGACAAAAGAGTCCGGCACCGTTTGGTGTGTGATCGGATGTTCTGAGGGAGTTGGTGGGGCGAGCGGCCATCTCAGATGAACACCGTGTGCTGATGAATACGGTGATGGAGAGAATCTCGTCCGCCGAAAGCGGATTGCATGATGCTTTTATGAGTCTACTGACGGGCTTTGAGGTACGTAAAATAATGTATTATAGTCCTGCACATGCTAGGTGTGCCCTGTGTAGATAGTAGCCCCTGAGACTCTGGTTGCCGTCAGAAACGATGACAAACAGAGGATCATATTCCCAGGTAATAACCATATTGCCTCTATGTGCATGTGATGGAAGCTCCGGTGGCTAGCCGGACTAGCGAGTTTGCACATTTAGAACGGCAGTTGGATGCGGCAGACGCCGACATCGAGCTTGTTAACAAAAGGCTTGACGAGGCACAGGGTAAGTGTCCTTATCTAGTAAACGCCACATAGTAAGAGCAGCATGATGCCAGTATCTTTAATATGTTGTGACTGCAGATGGAGCTGCCACTGTTGAAGCCTTGCGGGCAGAACTTGCCCGAGCCAAGGAACAAGCGAGGTTTGGTAATGCTGCTTCTTTGAAGGCGGCCAAAGAGTTGAAAGCCGAGAAGGCCGCGCATGGCGAGAGCCGAGATAAGATGGCCAAGATGGCCATAGAATTAAAAGCCGCCGCCGACCGTTGTCGGGTTCTTGAAAAGGAAAACCTAGCGAAGGCATTGGACCTTGAGAAGGCTGCTGCGACGACAAAAGACATCCGCTCTGCTATGAGGGTGAAGTAGGAGGAGCTGCAGGAAGCCGGGGATATTGTAGCTGGGAAATCCTTTATGTTGTGGAGGAAGTTCGGAGATCCACTGTATGCCTCTCTGGATCGGCTGTGGAGTTCGGAGGATGTGTATATGGATTTGGCGGCGAGCGCCGCCGATGCGGCCAAGTACTTCCAGGGTCAGATGGACCATGAAGTGGACCAGCTGTTTTGGACACAATTCCATTCTCTCGAGCGTCCGCTTTCATTGACTGACCAATTAGCCGAATGGGCCGAACTGAATAGGTTGTCCGGACTCGCCATGAGGTCTGTTGTGGATTAGCTATGGCCGGAAAGGCCAAAACTGAACAGCTATTTCAGCTTGGTGCAGCAGTTCCTTGACGTGGTGCCGCGCATTAATGCGATGAAGAGGTTGGCATGCATAGAGGGCTCACCAATGGCCTTTGCCCGTGCTAAAGCATAGTGGGCGGAGATGGATGCTACCACTATTGCAGCGCGGGATTCGGCCATAGGTCGAATGGCTGTTGAGCACTACTTTGAAGAAGTTCTTGAGGGTGCTCATTTTGATAGAGACCCAGTGCTCAAAAAATATTATGTTTGAGTGATATGTAATCTCATTGTAAGCGAAATGCTTTTATAAATTTTTATAAGGCTATTTTTATACTTTTGCCTAAAAGTAATATGATGCCTCCTGGGCGGCCGTTTATGTATACATGTGTATAACCTGAAAGATTGCAGCAGTCGGCTTCAACCCCCACGCATATAATGCAGAGGTGCTCGCAAAAAACACGTGTTCACACTTAATCCAACGTCTTGGTCCTATTAAGGAGGTGATAGTGGAGCGAGCGAGGCAACCGGACTATAATGCTTTAGCACTTTCACTTAGCCATAGGAGTATGACACTGGGCTACTAGATAGCCCCTGGTGGTTCCGCACTCTCCCGATCCCGGGGTGCGAACATGCCTGGCCGGAAAATGGCCCTTCGTTAAGGCGGAGGAATTCTAACATTCCAACAGGTCATTGAGTGGTTGACCAGTCTCACGCTATATCATGACAGTCAGTTTTCGGCTTTCTCTACTGAGGTGCTCATCCGGATGAACCAGGGCACAATCGCAGTAATTCTCCTGGTGCTACCTTAGCCGGTAAAGCGGAACGTAAGGCACCAAAACACAGGAGCCGGGCAAACCCAACATTTGACCAAAGACAATGATTCGGAGCTGATGCATATAGGGCCAAACTCGCGACGCCGAACACTCCCTAAGGTATTCGGTCTTCGTGGTATAAACCGGGCCTAAATAATGGCCTTTGTAAGAAGCCCCTTGTGTCCAGGTACGTGCATTGTTCTGGCGTGGCCACATGCCAAGACGTCAGCATCCTTCTCAACGGTGGATATGTATCAACAAGAGACAGTAAAAAGGTTTACGTAGGGTCTTAATCTAAAAAGAATCCTTGGAGCGGGTCCTTGCTACACGTCTGCGCCTGTGTCTCCGTTGTGCCGTATCCTGGATGGGTGTAGCACGATGATTGTCTGTAAAAGAGAGGAATTTAGGTGAAAAAGCTGTCGTGCAAAAAGATAGTTTTTAAAGAAACCATGTATAATTCAAGATGGGAAGAAATTGCCACTTGTCTGCGCGCGTTGAGCCCCTTGTATTGACAAATAGGGGTGTGATTATTCGGTATAAATAGCGGCGCCGGACTTGATTAGTTGTGTCTGAGGTCTTGACGACCTATTGGATGCTTTCACTGGTCCGGGCGCCTTTAGTGTGCGGCTGCCAAGGCAGCCGCACTCTCTTCGGCGCGCAGAGATCGCTTGATATTTCCGTTCACTGAAATGATGCCACGTGGACCGGGCATCTTGAGTGTGAGGGAGGCATAGTGTGGTATTTCATTAAAGCGAGTGAAAGCTTCGCGTTCGAGCAGTGCTTGATAGCCACTTTGGAACGGAGCGATGTGGAAGGTTAAATGCTCGCGACGGAAGTTATCGGGGGAGCCGAATATAACTTGTAGTAGGAGGGAGCCCGTACAATGAGCCCCTGGGCCTGGCGTTACTCCTTTAAAGGTAGTATTGCTACGACGAATTTTTGTTGGGTCTAACCCCATCCCGCGGATTGTATCCTGATATAATAGGTTTAGATTGCTGCCACCGTCCATCAAGACTCGTGTGAAGTGATATCCGCCAATTACTGGGTCTAATACCAGGGCAGCCCATCCTGCGCGTCGGATACTTGCTGAGTAATCGCGATGGTCGAAATTGATCGGTTGGAACGACCAGTGGCAGGACTTCGCGATGACAGGCACTTGGGTATATTTTCCTGGGAGTGCCGCGTTGTTTTTTCCCTTGATCACGTGTAACACGTTTACTGTTTTGACTTCTGGTGGAAATTTCTTTTGTTCCCCAGTGTCTTGCTTGGGAGGCTCGTCCTCGTCTTCACTTGGTGTATCCTCCCCCTTGTGTACGGCGTTGAGCTTGCCGGACTGCTTGAAGACCCAACATTCTCTGTGGGTATGATTAGCAGGTTTACCAGGGGTACTATGGATACTTGGTCCAGAATTTTGTTGAGGCTGGACAGTTCATCCCTGGTGCCTTTAGAGGGCGGCTTTTGACCTGGCCGAGAGCTTTTGAATCCAGCATTTACTGCCATGCCCTTCGTGCTGTCTTCTTTATTCCGGCGTTTGTTATTGCTTTTGTGCCGTGATTTCCCGTTTCCATCTCTAACTTCAGATGTACTGGGGTCGCTGGTGCTGCATCTGGCTAGCCAGCTGTCCTCACTCGCGCAAAAGCGGGTCATGAGGCTTGTTAATGCGGCCATCGTTCTCGGCTTGTTTTGGCTGAGGTGCCTGGCGAGCCATTCGTCACGGACGCTATGCTTAAAAGCTGCCAAGGCTTCGGCGTCCAGACAGTCGACAATCAGGTTCTTTTTAGTAAGAAACCTGTTCCAAAGCTTTCGGGCTAACTCTCCGGGCTGTTGAGTTATATGACTCAAATCGTCCGCATCCGGAGGTCGGGCATAAGTCCCTTAAAAATTTGCCCGAAAGGCGTCTTCGAGCTCTTCCCAACTTCCGATGGAGCTTTCGGGGAGGCCTTTAAGCCAGTGACGAGCTGGCCCTTTAAGCTTGAGGGGTAAGTACTTGATGACGTGGAGATCATCTCCTCGAGCCATATGGATATGAAGGATGTAGTCCTCAATCCAGACCCCAGGGTCTCTTGTTCTGTCGTATGTCTCTATGTTTACGGGTTTGAATCCCTCTGGAAATTCATGGTCCAGCACCTCATCGGTGAAACATAGAGGGTGTGCGGCACCCCTGTAGCTGGGTGTACCGCGTTGTTCGGATGTTTGTTGTGTTGCATTGTATGCTGGGGCGTGCTTGTGTGGTCCATAGATGGATCTTGTTGCGCCATCCTTTGGGTGCGAGCCCTCGCATGGGCCGCGTGTTGTATTGTGAGTGGCGTTGTATGCCGCTCTGTGTTGGTAGAGGGGTCGTCTATCCGGCCAGGTGGCTGCTTTGATATTTGGTTGTGGGGGGGTCTGAGGCCTCCTCATCGAATTCAGGTAGCAGCTTCCGCTTTGGGTAGCTCTTGGAGGGGCGATTGTCGCCGTACCTCGCTGCTGTGTTGAGTATTTTACTCCATCTGATTTGGAGTGTGTCTTGCGCAGCCTTGAGCCTTTGCTTCTGCTTTTTAAGACTCCTCACAGTGGCAACAAGCCTTTTACGGGCATTCTGCTGCTCCGGGTGCTTGTCCGGCGTTATGTCATCCAGACCATTATCCTTGATAGAATTTGTTTGTTCGGTTTGATTATCCGGATTGCCGTTGTCCGGCAGCGGTTCGCCCTGCTCCAGCGCTGGGTCTGTGTGATCGTTATTTCTGTCGAGGCGGGATTTGGGGCGGCGCTTGCGTCGCCGCTTTGACTGCTTCTCGAGGGAACAAGCCTTCGGTGCGTCCTTCCGTTCCTCGTCGTCATCTTTTGGTGCGTCCACCATGTATACGTCATATGACGAGGTGGCTTTCTAGGGTCCAATAGGCGCTGGTTCTTCATCGTCTCCTTCATCAGCGTCCATACCGTCGATGTCTTCGGAGTCGAAGTCGAGCATGTCGGTTAAATCATCGACAGTGGCTACAAAGTGGGTGGTGGGTGGGCTTTGAATTTCTTCATCGTCTGTATCCCAACCTTGTCGACCGTAGTCCGGCCAGGGCTCTCCTGATAAAGAGAGAGACTTTAGTGTCTTCAGAATATCGCCGAAAGGCGAGTGCTGAAAGATGTCCGCAGCAGTGAACTCCATGATCGGCGCCCAATTGGATTCGATCGGCAGGGGCGTGGAGGGTTCGGAGTCTGGAGAGGAGTCCGGCTCCTTGGAGTCACCAGTCTCGCGGAGTGCGGGGCTGGTGTTCGGCCCGATCGCCGTTAGGATCACAGCCCCCGAGGCGGCGTCCAACCACCCATCCTTGATCGGCGAAGTTGGTTCCGAATTAAGGGTCGAAGCCGATGCGGGTGCGGCCTCCAGGGCACTGTTCGGCGACAGAGCTAGATCATGCTCGACGTGACAGTGCAACACGCTCAGCAGCGGCTCGAATCCGTCGAAGATCAAGTCCCCGCGGATGTCATCCGTGTAGTTTAAACTTCCAAATCTGACCTGACGGCCAGGGGCATAGCTTTCGATCTGCTCCAGATGGCCAAGTGAATTGGCCCGCAGTGCGAAGCCGCCGAAGACGAAGATCTATCCGGGGAGGAAGGTATCACCCTGGACTGCATCGCTATTGATGATCGTAGGAGCCATCAAGCCTGACGGCGATGACATAGAGGAACTCTCAATGAAAGCACCAATGTCGGTGTCAAAACCGGCGGATCTCGAGTAGGGGGTCCCGAACTGTGCGTCTAGGCCGGATGGTAACAGGAGGCAAGGGACACGAAGTTTTACCCAGGTTCGGGCCCTCTTGATGGAGGTAAAACCCTACGTCCTGCTTGATTAATATTGATGATATGGGTAGTACAAGAGTAGATCTACCACGAGATCGAAGAGGCTAAACCCTAGAAGCTAGCCTATGGTATGATTGTTGTTCTGTATGTTGTCCTACGGACTAAAACCCTCCGGTTTATATAGACACCAGAGAGGGTTAGGGTTACACAAAGTCGGTTACAATGGTAGGAGATCTATATATCCGTATCGCCAAGCTTGCCTTCCACGCCAAGGAAAGTCCCTTCCGGACACGGGACGAAGTCTTCAATCTTGTATCTTCATAGTCCAGGAGTCCGGCTGAAGGTATAGTCCGGCCATCCGGACACCCTCTAATCCAGGACTCCCTCATCGGGGTTGGGGCTCGGGCGCGCGGTGGAGGGCGGCGTCGAGGTCGGGGCTCGGGCGCGCGGTGGAGGGCGGCATCGAGGTCGGGGTCGGGGGCGGCGTCGAGGTCGGGGGTGGCATCAAGGTCGGGGTCGGGGGCGGCGTCAAATCTGTGGTCGGGGGCGGCGTCGAGGGTGTGCGGAGAGCGACGGGAGAGCGAGCGGCGGCCGACGGGCGACGGCGGCGGCGATAGCGGAGGAGTTTGGATGTGTAGCCTATCGGCTTAGCAGTGGGAATTTTAGTAGTAACGCTTTTGTCTTCAGGCGCGCTGCTGCTACAATTGTATCTATAGCACGGTTTACGATAGCGCGCTACTGCTACTTAGCACTAGCGTGCTTTTTTAACATGTGCTACTGCTAAAGTTCTGTGTATAAGGTTTTCCCTAGTAGTGTGTGGTGTGAGCTGCAGTTTGTCGTGTTCAACCGTAAGGTACCCATCTATGGACCTTACTTGCATCTCTTGATCTCAAGGACTTGGGAGCAGCTCTATCCCAATGAAGAGTTAGTTGCCCCCAACTGGATTCGTCATGAGCCCATCAAGCTGCGCATCAAGAACAAGTGGACTAACACCACTACCTGGGCTGAGGCAGAGGCTGCTAGGATGGAGGTGGATGAGGATGAGCTCAAGGAGGAGGAGGCGGATGAGGATAGTTCTGATGGATACTCTCCTCCATCGTCTGAGCCCACTTGGGCTAAGAAGCTGAAGAACGAGATGACGGCTCTGTTCTGCATGCAGGCCAAGGGACAGTACAAGTCCCATGTTGCTCAAAAGGAGAGTTGTCGGTGCGACAAGAGGATCTTGAGGATGTTCGGTGAGCACGTGTCGAGCGGGTCCGAGAGGGTCATCACTCCTGAGGCTATATGGATGGCGAAGCTGGGCTACCAGTGGACTGAGTCAGAGGAGGAGACCATTCCCGCTGCCGTGACAAACGAGGAGCATGATGAGTGCTCACTGCAGCTGAGCTACCACCCGTGTCATAGGTGCCCTCTCTGCCTTTTTGGTGTCTCGATGCCAAGGGGGAGAGAGTGTAGGATTTGCGAAGTCTTGTGTCTAGTCTTGTGTCGTGTCTTGTTTCACTTTGTCGCTTTGCCTTCGTTCTGTTGAACCTCGTTTGCTTTGGATCGTTGGTTTGTGTGTTCGTGTGAGACTTTCATATGGTGTAAGACATATGTCCTCAGCTTATCTTACTATCTTATCGTATTGTCTAGTACGTTTAGTAGCTTGTGAGCCTATTATGCTTTGTGCCCTTTTTCATTTCATGCTCAATTCTATACCTTGCCATGCTCATTGTCATTCATATTGTTGCAAGGATTGCCTTGTTTATAAAATATAGGGGGAGTGTTGATCCTAGTATGTGTGTCGTGCAGTCCAAAGCATTTCTCTAGAGAGCACACATCTAGAGGGAGCCCGTCTATATTTTATAGATGTCGGGTTTGCCTTTGTTTCATTTTATATCCCTATGTGCGAATCTCGTATTGTCATCAATCCACCAAAAGGGGGAGATTGCAAGGGCATATTTATCCCTAAGTGGTTTTGGTGATTGATTACAATACATTTGCGGACTAATCATGTGCATTGACCATTTCATATATCTCATGTCTAGGCACAAGACGATTTGGTGCCCCTCGGAGCCTATCGAAGACAGTGTTTCTCTATGTTTCTTTTTGGTGGATTTGAGTCGTAGGAAAGCCGTACTATTAAGATGGGGTCCTCTTTTGAAAGGATAGGGTGGAATCATCACGTGCACATCTATTCCTTTGCACCTCCTTTCCTTGCCTCTTTGGAGCACCGGTTGTTCCCCTTGTAGCCGCGAAGATGAAGGCATCGTAGTGCTACTGGTCTGCGGCGTGCGGTAGTACTGCTCAAGGGAGCAGTAATATCGCAGCTGGCCATGGTAGTACCGCCATGTGCTAGCGGTAGTACCGCATGTGCGGTAGTACCACTCCTAGCATGCGGTAGTACTGTGGCCTCTGGCCCAGTACCATGACATGTACGGATGTAGGGACGGAAGTAATTTTTTACTTCTGCGCCCTATGTGGTAGTACCGCTCCCTATGAGCTGTAGTACCATGCCGGATTTTTGCACTGACCAAAACTCAGGGGAAGTAGCCACAGATGTAATTTTATTAGTCCGTGCCTTCCCAGCCTAGGATGTGCTCTGCCTTGCCGTAGTACCGCAAGGGCGCGCGGTAGTACCGCTCGTTGCCTTATGCAACAGAGCCTCACCTGGCTCCTGCCACGCGAGCGGTAGTAGCGCACCTCCCTGCGGTAGTACCGCAAGCCAGTGCAGTAGTACCGCTTGGAGATGCGGTAGTACTGCATGTCGCGGGCTGAGTAAGTGGGTAACGGTTGGATTTGTCCTCTCACTATATAAGGGGGGTCTTCTTCCCCAAGTTGACCATCTCTTCCCTTCCCAAGCCCCATTAATGCTCAAAGCTCCATTTTCAACCGATCTCTCTCCCTAGCCAATCAAACTTGCTGATTTTCTAGGGATTGGTTGAGAAGGCCCCGATCTTCCACCAGGAGAAATTTGATTCCCCCACTAATCCCTTGCGGATCTTGTTACTCTTGGGTGTTTGAGCACCCTAGACGATTAAGGTCACTGTGGATCCATATTCCATTGTGGTGAAGCTTTGTGGTGTCGTTGGGAGCCTCCAATTAAGTTGTGGAGATTGCCCCAACCTTGTTTTTAAAGGTTCGGTCGCCGCCTCCAGGGGCACCAATAGTGGAATCATGGCATCTCGCATTGCGTGAGGGCGTGAGGAGAATACGGTGGCCCTAGTGGCTTCTTGGGGAGCATTGTGCCTCCACACCGCTCCAACAGAGACGTACTTCCTCTCAAAGGGAAGGAACTTCCATAACACATCCTCCTCTCCACCGGCTCCACTCTTGGTTATCTCGTACATTCACTTGTGCAAGCATATGTTGTGTTGCATCCCTTGCTTGCTTGTGTGCTTGTTGTTGCTACATCATATAGGTTGCTCACCTAGTTGCATATCTATACAACCTACTTTGATGCAAAGTTTAAATTGGTAAAGAAAAACGAAAAATTGTTAGTTGCCTATTCACCCCCCCCTTAGTCAACTATACCGATCCTTTCACCAGGCAAGTGGCGTTCAAGAAGGAGATGGCGGAGGAGGAAGCCAGGTCCCAGGCGGCCTGTGAAGCCCCTGAGGCCACCTGGAAAAAGGAGGCGGTGGAGCTTTGGGGGAGGGCGCATCATCGTGTAGAGGTGTACGAAGACGGGTACTTCACGAGGAAGGTCAAAGGCACTAGGCACCTCATAGCTGCGTCAAGGTGGGCCGGTAAGCTCCAGTGTGCCACCGACGGGAGCTCCGGTGGGCGCCCGACGAAATGGCAAGATTGTTTGTGCTCGTCCACTAGCAAGAGTTAGATCAGTACATCAAGCACTGCGAGGCAGAGGATGCGGAGTACTGCCTCCGCGTTGGGAAGACGCCGCGCACCAGGGAGCTGCTGGCAAGGGGCTGCCGGAATACTGCCCCCGGGAGGGATTATTGGTTTTAGTATTGTTTGTTTTCAATTTTATGCACTGTGCATGGTAGTTAAGTACCATCACATATAAGTGTTGATATTATATATATTATGTGATGAACTAATGAACAATAAATATATATTATGAATTCCATTTTTCTATCTGTTTTTGTATACTAATTTGTATCTAGTTGTTATCATCCACATATACAGAATGGAAAGCATATATACACACATTGAAACATAACATATAAGAACGAAAAACAGACTACACACATTCAAACAAAGCAATAAACAGAGCAATATTATGATAGTTGTGAGTACATAGCGCTCCACGTTGAAATGATTCAAGAAAATAAACACGTCCATGACCAGCAGCCCTTGCCTAGGGTATCTCTTGGCTCTGCCTGAACTCGTGCAGACATTCGTCCAAGCGGTTGACACGCTCGTGGTAGATCTGGAGCGCAATCTGGAGCTCCAAGTTGGCAATTTCATCGGAGATCGCCAGCTCGACAATGCGACGGCCATGTTCCACTATTGCGCCTAGGTAGACATGTGGGCCAAGGAGGTGGTCGAGCCTAGCGACCAGCGCGTTGGCATCGAGCGGGCCGTGCACAAGGTGAACAGCATGACCCATGCAAACAGCGCGATGGCCGTCTGGTGCAAGTATGACGCAGCCGGCCTCTGGTGTAAGTGTGACGCAGACGGCCTTTGTCCACTCCTGGCGAGGAATGGGGATACTAATGGGACGTGTACCCAACTGCGAAGCCCTGTCGACTGCAGGCAAGCGCCGATGGATCTGCTCTTGTTGTGCGGCACACTGCACCTCTCGCTCTGAAGGAAATATGCCCTAGAGGCAATAATAAATTTGTTATTTATATTTCCTTATATCATGATAAATGTTTATTATTCATGCTAGAATTGTATTAACCGGAAACTTAGTACATGTGTGAATACATAGACAAACAGAGTGTCACTAGTATGCCTCTACTTGACTAGCTTGTTAATCAAAGATTATTAAGTTTCCTAGCCATAGACATGAGTTGTCATTTGATTAACGGGATCAAATCATTAGACAATGATATGATTGACTTGACCCATCCATTAGCTTAGCACTATGATCGTTTATTTTATTGCTATTGCTTTCTCCATAACTTATACATGTTCCTATGACTGTGAGATTATGCAACTCCTGAATACCGAAGGAACACTTAGTGTGATATAAAACGTCACAACATAACTGGGTGATTATAAAGATGCTCTACAGGTGTCTCCGATGGTGTTTGTTGAGTTGGCACAGATCGAGATAAGGATTTGTCACTCCGATTGTCGGAGAGGTATCTCTGGGCCCTCTCGGTAATGCACATCACTATAAGCCTTGCAAGCAATGTGACTAATGAGTTAGTTATAGGATGTCACATTACGGAACGATTAAATAGACTTGCCGGTAATGAGATTGAACTAGGTATGATGATACCGATGATCGAATCTCGGACAAGTAACATACTGATGACAAAGGGAACAACGTATATTGTTATGCGGTTTGACTGACAAAGATCTTCGTAGAATATGTAGGAACCAATATGAGCATCCAGGTTCTGCTATTGGTTATTGACGGGAGATGAGTCTCGGTCATGCCTACATAGTTCTCGAACCCGTAGGGTCCGCACGCTTAATGTTCGATGACGATCGGTATTATGAGTTTATGTGTTTTGATGTACCGAAGGTAGTTTCGAGTCCCGGATGTGATCACGGACATGACGAGGAGTCTCGAAATGGTCGAGACATGAAGATTGGTATAGTGGAAGGTTATGTTTGGACACTGGAAAGGTTTCGGATGAGTTCGGGCATATAGCGGAGTACCGGGGGGTTACCGGAACCCCCTGGGGGCTAAATGGGCCTACATGGGCTTTAGTTGGAGAGAGAGGAGGCGGCCAAGAGGTGGCCCCCCCAAGCCCAATCCAAATTGGGAGGGGGTCGGCCCCCCTTTCCTTTCTCTCCTCTTCCCCTTCCTTCCCCCACCTGTTAGGACTAGGAAAGGGGGGAAACCTACTCCTAGTAGGAGTAGGAATCCCCCTTGGGGTGCACCATGAAGGGCCGGCCGGCCCCCTCCTCCCCTATGTTATATACGGGGGAGGGGGCACCCCATAGACACACAAGTTGACAATTGTTTTAGTCGTGTGCGGTGCCCCCTCCATAGATACACACCTCGGTCATATCGTCGTAGTGCTTAGGCGAAGCTCTGTGCCGGTAACTTCAGCATCACCGTCAACACGCCGTCATGCTGACGAAACTCTCCCTCGGCCTCAACTGGATCAAGAGTACGAGGGAAGTCATTGAGCTGAACGTGTGCACATTGCAGAGGTGTCATGCGTTCGGTACTTGATCGGTTGGATCGCGAAGACGTTCGACTACATCAACCGCATTTCTTAACGCTTCCGTTGTCGGTCTACGAGGGTACGCTGACATACTGTCCCCTCTCATTGCTATGCATCTCCTAGATTGATCTTGCATGATCATAGGAAATTTTTGAAATACTGCGATCCCCAAAAGTGGTATCAGAGCTAGGTCTATGCGTAGATGTTATATGCATGAGTAGAACACAAAGGAGTTGTGGGCATGGGTATATACATATTGCTTGCCGTCACTAGATGTTTCTTGATTTGGCGGTATTGTTGGATGAAGCGGCCTGGACCGACATTACATGACCGTGTTCATGAGACTGGTTCTACCGACGTGCTTTGCACACAGGTGGCTGGCGGGTGTCAGTTTCTCCAACTTTAGTTGAATTGAATTCAATGAACAGGGTTCTTTCTGAAGATCAAAAAGCAATCACTATACCGCATTGTGGTTTTTGATGCGTAGGTAAGAACGGTTCTTGCTAAGCCCGTAGCAGCCACGTAAAACTTGCAACAACAAAGTAGAGGACATCTAACTTGTTTTTGCAGGGCATGTTGTGATATGATATGGTGAAGATGTGGTTATATAAATTCTTGTATGAGATGATCATGTTTTGTAACATAGTTATCGGCAACTGGCAGGAGCCATATGGTTGTCGCTTTATTGTATGAAATGCAATCGCCATGTAATTGCTTTACTTTATCACTAAGCAGCAACGATGATAGTCGTAGAAGCAATAGTTGGCGAGACGACAACGATGCTATGATGGAGATCAAGGTGTCAAGCCGGTGACGATGGTGATCATGACGGTGCTTTGGAGATGGAGATCAAAGACACAAGATGATGATGGCCATATCATATCACTTATTTGATTGCATGTGATGTTTATCCTTTATGCATCTTATTTTGCTTAGTACGGTGGTAGCATTATAAGATGATCTCTCACTAAATTTCAAGGTATAAGTGTTCTCCCTGAGTATGCACCGTTGCTACAGTTCGTCGTGTCGAGACACCACATGATGATCGGGTGTGATAAGCTCTATGTTCACATACAACGGGTGCAAACCAGTTTTGCACAAGCAGAATAGTTGGGTTAAACTTGATGAGCCTGGCATATGCAGATATGGCCTCGGAACACTTAGACCGAAAGGTTCAGTGTGAATCACATAGTAGATATGATGAACATGGTGATGTTCACCATTGAAAACTACTCCATCTCACGTGATGATCGGACATGGTTTAGTTGATATGGATCACGTGATCACTTACATGATTAGAGGGATGTCTATCTAAGTGGGAGTTCTTAAGTAATATGATTAATTGAACTTAAATCTATCATGAACATAGTCCTCATAGTATTTGCATATCTATGTTGTAGATCAATTGCTCGCGTATAGCTTCCCCGTTTTATTTATGATATGTTCCTAGAGAATACTATGTTGAAAGATGTTAGTAGCAATGATGCGGACTAGCTCCGTGATCTCAGGATTATCCTCATTGCTACACAAAAGAATTATGTCCTTGATGCACCGCTAGTTGATGGACCTATCGCAGGAGCAGATGCAGACGTTATGAACTTTTGGCAAGCTCGGTATGATGACAACTTGATAGTTTAGTGCGCCATGCTTTACGGCTTAGAACCGAGAATTCAAAAAACATTTTGAACGCAACTGAGCATATAAGATGTTCCAAGAGCTGAAATTGGTATTTCAGACTCATGCCCGAGTCGAGAGGTATGATACCTCTGACAAGTACTTTGCCTATAAGATGGAGGAGAATAGCTCAACCAGTGTGCATGTGCTCAGAATGTCTGAGTACTACAATCGCTTGAATCAAGTGGGAGTTAATCTTCCAGATAAGAGAGTGATTGACAGAGTTCTCTAGTCACTATGGCCATGTTACTAGAACTTCGTGATGAACTATAATATGTAAGGGATGACGAAAATGATTCCCGAGCACTTCGCGATGCTGAAATCAGCGAAGGTAGAAATCAAGAAAAGCATCAAGTGTTGATGGTTGACAAGACCACTAGTTTCAAGTAAAAGGGCAAGGGAAAGAAACGAAACTTCAAAAAGAATGGCAAGCAAGTTGCCACTCCCATGAAGAAGCCCAAAGCTAGAGCCAAGCCTGAAACTGAGTGCTTCTACTGCAAAGGAAATGGTCACTCGAAGTGGAACTGCCTTAGGTACTTGGCGGATAAGAAGGACGGCAAAGTGAACAAAGGTATATTTGGTATACATGTTATTGATGTGTACTTTACTAATTGTCGGTGTCAAAACCGGCGGATCTCGGGTAGGGGGTCCCGAACTGTGCGTCTAATGCGGATGGTAACAGGAGGCAGGGGACACGATGTTTACCCAGGTTCGGGCCCTCTTGATGGAGGTAATACCCTATGTCCTGCTTGATTGTTCTTGATGATATGAGTATTACAAGAGTTGATCTACCACGAGATCGGAGAGGCTAAACCCTAGATGCTAGGCTATGGTATGATTGTATGTTGTCCTACGGACTAAAACCCTCCAGTTTATATAGACACCGGAGGGGGCTAGGGTTACACAAGGTCTGTTACAAAGGAGGAGATATACATATCCGTATTGCCTAGCTTGCCTTCCACGCCAAGTAGAGCCCCATCCGGACACAGGACGAAGTCTTCAATCTTGTATCTTCATAGTCCAATAGTCCGGCTAAAGGATATAGTCCAGCTGTCCGGAGACCCCCTAATCCAGGACTCCCTCAGTAGCCCCTGAACCAGGCTTCAATGACGACAAGTCCGGCGCGCAGTATTGTCTTCGGCATTGCAAGGCGAGTTCCTCCTCCGAATACACCATGGAAGAGTTTGAATACAAGGACAGTGTCCGACCCTACAAAATAAGTTCCACATACCATCATAGAGAGAATAATATTTCCACAAATCTAATCTGCTGACATGTTTTGACAGCATGACATCATGCCATGGCCCGGTCATTATTCGAACCGTTTTTCACAACCAGCTCCGCGCATAATGCGAGGCGGTTTTCTTGACACGTCTTGTCAAAGCAGAGATTGTGTCCCCCTTATCACGGGATTCTCATTAATACAAACGTGGGTAACCAACCGTTCCTGTTGGTATGACTCCTAGATCTTAGGCAAGTCCCAAACGGCCACGAGGAGGATGCTCGATATTCACCCTCTTTATAAAGGGGACAAGGCTTTTTATTTTTTCCCTCCCGCGCTCAATCGAATCCTTCCCCCGCCTCGAGTTCTAACACCCAAAGCTCGAGTCAGGTGCTTCGGACCTTCAACCATGTCCGGATCCAACCTTCAAGGTCGATGGATGCTTTCCTCCGTCACAGAGGAGGACATCAAGAAGTTGAGGGAGGCCAGATATCTGACCGCCGAAATTTCGCATAGGCTGCCCGCCTGAGGGCAGGTCGTCCCTACTCCCGAACCCAACGAGAGTGTTGTGTTCGTCTCCCACTTCCTCCGAGGACCAGGCCTCGCTCTGGATCCCTTTGTTAGGGGTCTTATGTTCTATTATGGGCTGGATTTTCACGATCTGGCCCCGGATTCCCTTCTTCACATCTCGTCATTTATTGTCATATGTGAGGCCTTCCTCTGCATTACCCCTCACTTCGGCATGTGGCTCAAGACCTTCGATGTGAAGCCGAATATGATCGAGGGGCAGCACGCAGCGTGCGGAGGTTCTTTAATAAGCAAAATCGCTGACGCTCCATGGCCAGAGGGTTCCTTCCCAGAGGTGTCCGGATTGTGGTAGCGGGAGTGGTTTTACATCACAGCTCCCCGAAGTGCCAAGTGGGTAGCTGCCCCCGCCTTTCGCTCAGGCCCCCCACCACAACTGATGTCATGGATCAGCAGGGGGCTGAGCTGGGGTGCAGCCAAGGACGTGCCAATACTGCAGAGCCGTATCCGAGATCTCTTCGAGGGAGATTTCAGTCTGGTTATGGTAATGCAAGTTATGCTGGTTCGTCGAGTCCAACCTTGCAAACGACGGCCCCTCCGCATGTGGGAATTCAACCCGAAAGGACCGCGAGTTATTCAGCATTTCCTTGGCATGACGCACGAAGAGATGTACAAATCATTCTTCGGACCCCAAATAGAGTGTCCGGACACCACCGAGGACGTGGGCCTGAGCTGCAACCGCCCCGCTGCCCAAGTAAGTAATCCCATGCCGAACCTGTTGTCCTTTTATTTATCATGGCATTATTCTAAAGAGCCGTTCTTTGACTAGGACTGGATAGCAAAGGCGATGATGATCAGGTGTTCGGCCCCCTTCCTGAGATCTTGGACAATCCGGTACTGGACAAGATGCTCGAGCCGGCGCCTTATCCAGTGCCCTCAAAGGAAGATGATGGGGGGAAGAGAGAGGGCGAAAGCGGGCCTCACTCACTACTTATTCCAACCGGGGGGTGAGCGCCTCCGTGAGGGAGGACAACCAAAGGGAAGAATCTGACATTCTTGCTCCCCAGGGAAGGAAGAGGACTACCTCTGAAGATCCAGAAACTAAGATTTCCAAACGGGAGAAGAAATCTTCGTCAGAGGGTCCTGCCTCGGAGGGTATTCTTGTCGCACAATGTCCGCTTGGGGATCAGCCCTCTACCAAGCTATAAGTAGTCGAAAAGTACTTTAATAGTGGAAATATCCTACCTTACTTCCAAAGACAATAACCAGTGCTTATAAATTGTAGTCCGGATCGTAGCCCGTCTCAACAGAGTTCGTCTTCGGGGGATCTTCTTCCGGAGATGATGGAGAGCGAAACGCCTCCCCCCGACACCCCGCCTCATGAAGCGGGCGACCTTGAAGTGTCGTCGCGAAGGGTATCTCCGGATCCACCAAGGCCGGAGGATAACCCTTTGGGTACCCGGGATACCCAGTATCCGGCTCCTAAGGGGAGCGACGGCAAGGGTCCGTACAGTGTGCGGTCGGACGCGTTGAAGGATCTTCTAGGGCAAGCGGCCGTCTCGGAAGCGCACCGTACGCTGATGGGTACGGTGATTGAAAGGTTTGTCGGACTGATGGGTTTGCCGAGCTAAAGCGGCAACTTGATGCGGCAGATGTCGACATCGTGCTTGTCAACAAGCGGCTTGACGAGGCACAGGGTGAGTGATTTCTCTGGTGATTGTCACATAATAAGAGTAGCATGATGCCAGTATCTTTAATATGTTGTGACTGCAGATGGAGCTGCCACCGTGGAGACCCTTCGGGCAGAGCTTTCCCGAGCCAAGGAGCAAGCAAGGAGCAGCAATGCGGCCGCTCTAAAGGCGGCCTAAGAGTTAAGGGCCGAACAGGCCGCACATTGTGAGAGCAAGGAAAAAATAGCCAAGATGGCTATAGAGTTAAAAGATGTCGCTGACCGTTACTAGCTTCTTGAAGAAGAAAACCAGGCGAAGGCGATGGACCTGGAGAAGGCCCTGGTGGCTGCCAAGGAAGCCCGCTCCAAAATTAGAGCGACGAAGGAGGAGCTGAATCGAGCTGCAGATATCGTGTCTGGGAAGCCCTTCTTGTTGCGGACTAAGTTCGGAGATCCTAAGTATGCTCCTCTGGACCGGCTATGGAGTTCTGCCGACGCCTACATGGATTTGGCTGCAAGTGCTGCTGATGTGGCCGAGTACTTCAAGGATCAGAAAGGTCCCTAAGTGGAAAAGCTGTTCTGGTCACAGTTTCACGCTCCAGTCCGTCCGCTGCTGTTGAATGAGCGATTGGCCGAGTGGGCCGAGCTCCATAGGTTGTCCGGACTTGCCATGAGGTCCGTTGTGGATCAGCTATGGCCGGGAGGGCCAAGGCCGAATAGCTACTTTAGTTTAGTGCAACAATTCCTTGGTGCTGTGCCACGCATCGATGTTGTAAAGGGATCGACATGCATAGAGGGTGCGCGGATGGCCTTTGCCCGTGTCAAGACATACTGGGCGGAGATGGAGGCCACCACTGTTGCGACACAGGGTTCGGCCGTAGGCCGAGTGGCTGCCGAGCACTACTTTGAAGAAGTTCTTGAAGGCGCTCGTTCCATAGAGGCTCAGTGCTTGAAGAATATTATGTTCTAGTGACATGTATTCCCATTGTAAAAACAATGTTTTATTGAATTATCAAGGTTGTATTTATACTTTTGCCCAAAAGTACTATGATGCCTCATGTGCGGCCGTTTATGTATATATGTATATATCCTGAAAGTTTGCAGTCGTCGGCTTCCGCCCCCACGCATATAATGCGGGGGTGTTCGCAAAAAATGCATATCCACACTTGATCCAATGTCTTGGTCTGTTAAGGAGGTGATAGCGCAGCGAACGAGGCAATCGGACTATATTGCTTTAACACTTTCACTTAGCCATAGGATTTTGACAGTGGGGCTACTATATAGCCCCTGGTACTTCCGCGCTCGTCCGAATATGGGGCGCGTACGTACATGACTGGGAAACGGCCCTTCATTAATCCGGAGGAATCCCGAAGATTCCGATGAGCCATCGAGTGGCTGACCATTCTCTCGCTATATCCTGATAGTTAGTTTTCGGCTTTCTCTACTGAGGTGCTCATCCGGATGAACCAGGGAACAATCGCAGTAGTTCTCCCAGTGCTACCTTGGCCGATATAACGGAACGTAAGGTACCAAAACGTGGGAGCCGAGCAAACCCAACATTTGACAAAAGACATTATTCAGAGCTGATGCATATAGGGCCAAACTCGCGACGCCGAACACTCCCTAAGGTGTTCGGTCTTTATAACATATATCGGGCTAAACAATGCCCTTAATAAGAAACCCCGTGTGTCCAGGTACGTGCAAAATCCTGGCATGGCCACATGCCAATAACGCCAGCATCCTTCTCAGTTGTGTGGAGTATCCGGAGGATATGAGCAACAAGAGACAGTAAAAAAAGGTTTACGCAGGGTCTTAATCTAAAAAGAAACCTTTGGGTGGGTCCCTGCTGCACGTCTGCGCCTGTGTCTCCGTTGTGCCGTGTCCTGGAAGGGTGTAGCACGATTGTCATCTATAAAAGGAAAGAACTTAGGTGAAAGTTGCCGTGCCAAAAAAGGAAGAATTGGTTATTATCAATGAACTATCAAAATTCAGGAGAAGTCAAGTTGAACCGGGCTGGCCCTGATTACACGCGGGAGCCCCTGATATCGTTTCTTAGGGTTTGAACATCAAACCCGTCTCATGTATACGTGATGGAACGCCGGACTCGTCTAACCGTGTCCGTGGTCTTGACGACCTGCCATTTTTTCTAGTTGGTGAGGCCGTCTAGTTCGCGGCTGTTAGAGCCGCCGCGTCCTCTTCCGTACGTAAAAACGTTCAGTATTTCCGCTAACTATGATGATGCCACATGGACCGGGCATCTTGAGCTTGAGAAAAGCATAATGCGGTATTGCATGAAAACGAGCGAAAGCCGCCCTTCCGAGTAGTGCTTGATAATCACTTCAGAATGGAGCGATGTCAAAAGTTAACGTTTCACTTCAGAAGTTATCGGGAGAACCGAATACCACCTCTAGTAGTAGAGAGCCCGTACAGCGGGCCTCTTGGCCTGGTATTACTCCCTTGAAGGTAGTATTATTGTGGCTTATTTGTGTCGGGTCTATCCCCATTTTGCGGACTGTGTCCTGATATATCAGATTTAGATCACTGTCGCCGTCCATGAGGACTCGTGTGAAATGGTACCCATTTATGATTGGGTCTAATACCAAGGCCGTCAGTCCTTCGCACCGGATATTTGTATCATGATCCCTACGATCAAAAGTGATCGGGCAGGCCAACCAGGGGTTGAACCTAGGGGTGACGGGCTCTATTCCTCGTGTGCATCGGAGTGCATGATTGCTTCTCCTCTTTGTCACATGGATCACGTTTATTGTTTTGACCTATGGTGGGAACTTTTTCTATCCTCCGGCGCTTTGCTGGCGAGGTTCATCCTCGTCTTCGCTTGGTGTCTCTTCCCCTTTGTGTTCGGTGTTTAGCTTACCGGCCTTCTTGAAGAACCAACATTCTCTATGGGTATGATTTGCAGGTTTGTCTGGAGTGCCGTGAATCTGATAGAGTTTGTCAAGAATTTTGTTTAGGCCAAATTGTCCTTCTCTGCTGCCTTTGAAAGGCTTTTTCCGCTGACCTGGTCGGGAGCCCCTGAATCCGGCATTTACTGCCGTGTTATCTGGGCTACCTTCTTTATTTCGACGCTTGTTTTTCTTGCGTCGTGGTTTACCATTGCCATCCCTAACTTCGGATGTGCTTGGGTCGCCGGTGCTGCTACGGGCCAACCAGTTGTCCTCGCCCGCACAAAAGCGGGTCATGAGGCTTGTTAGGGCTGGCATCGTTCTCGGTTTTTCTTAGCCGAGGTGTCTGGCGAGCCATTTGTCTCGGACGCTGTGTTTAAAAGCTGCTAAGGCTTCGGCGTCCGGACAGTCGACGATTTGGTTGTTCTTGGTGAGGAACCTGTCAGGACCTCGATTCCAAGTCACATCGATCTAGCTGGTAACACCTCATATCACTTTGCGGCCTCACGCATGGTATTCCCACGGATGTCGCCTTACCATGGCCCAGGACCGTTTGCGCCTTTTGGCTCACGTATATGATAGTGTTGCTAGCATCCATATGACAGAGAACCCGGGCCGACATGGCTAGTCGTGAACCCAAAGCGGCACTAACCCATGGGGACAGGCATACATGAATCAACTTCGAGCATGTCGGTCAACAGCGTGTGAATCCGGGCTGTAGCACTGGGCTAACAGGACTCCGGTAACCCAGGCTGTAGCAGGCTAGGCAGGACTCCGGATGTCACCGCGGACATTTCCCCAAAGGGACAGACACAGGAACGAAGTGAAACACATGTCGGCCAGTCAAGTGTCCTGAGTAGTAGTGCTGGGCTAGCAGGACTCCGGTGAACCAGGCTGTAGCGGACTACTATGGCTCATGGAAGCACAAGACTACATTTCCCCATAAGAGAGGCTACCAAGGATAAACCACTAGGTTGTCAGATCCCACACATACCAAGCATTTCAATCATACACACAATATGCTCGATATGTGCAAATACAACATGGCATCACAACATAACTCTACGACTCAAAGTATTTATTCATTAGGCTTCGAGGAGCGAGATATTACAAACATGGGTCTCATGACCCAACATTCAGAGCATACAAGTCAAACACATGCGGAAGCTTAACATGTCTGAGTACAGACATCTCCAAATGAAAAAGGCTGAGAAGCCTGACTATCTACCAGATCCTGCCGAGGACACAGGATCGTAGCTGAGGTATCAAGCTAAACGTCGAAGTCCACACAGAACTACTAGCAAGACTGATGTCTCTCTGCAAAACATAAAATAGGCAAACGTGAGTACAAATGTACCCAGCAAGACTTACATCAGAACTATCTACATATGCATCGGTATCAATAAAGGGGGTGGTGGAGTTTAACTGCAGCAAGCCAGCTTTGACTCAGTGGCTAACCTGAACTACGACTGCAAGCAACTCTTTTGAGGTGGCGCACACGAGCCCACATATTCACCATATCAATACACCACTATGGATCCGCTCCCGTCTCCCTACCAGAAGGCCATCCATAGCACTCACGCTTATCTTGCGAGTTTTAGAGTATCCACTTTCACTTGCCTATGAACTATGCAAGGGGTCCAACTTTCCATATCCGAGGAATCCGGCTATTCGAATAGATAATGATAACCCTGCAGGGGTGTACTTCTTCACACACGCTCCCACCACTTACCGTCATTTACACGACATGTACTCGGCAACCTTCAAGCGGAAGCCCAACGAGGGTGTCGGCCACGGCCTACCTAAACACTAAAGTCTCTAGTCCAGGTTTATCGCCTATCCAGGTTCCATCCACAGGGAGTCCGGCCGAGGTTTCCACATACGGCCCCGAACGATGTGAACAGGGTTCCCGAGACACCAAACGGGCGCCCGGTACACCGTGCCACGGTGTATCTACCGCATCATAGCCCACCCCTAGGGTCAGCGCTATGCACGACCGCCAACACATAACCTACAAACACCAGAAACTAGTTGCAACTCCTGGACAGAGTACTAGGGTGATTAAGAAGCCGAGAGGGTCAATTAAGGATCCCAATGAGTGGTAGTAGCTGTTCATGGATCACAGACACAGAACTCAGTTCCTAAGAACGGTTTCAATGAGACAACCCACCATGTACTCCTACATGGCCTCTCACCGCTACCTTTACCAAATCGTGTTCACACACTTAGCTCACACACAGTAGGACATGTTCATCACCATTCCAATTCATTCCCGATGAATCAGACCTGACACAACTCTATGCAATAGCAGGCATGACAAACAAGCATGAATGAGTAGGCACATCAGGGCTCAAACAACTCCTACTCATGCTAGTGGGTTTCATCTATTTACTGTGGCAATGACAGCTCATGCAGAGGAAAGGGGTTCAACTACCGCAGCAAGTAACAGATGAATCGCTGTTGTCCTAATGCAGTAAAAGAGAGCAGGAGCAAGAGAGGGGGATTGTATCGGAATGAACAAGGGGGTTTTGCTTGCCTGACACTTCTGAAGGGGGTGTTGCACTTCATCGGTGCCATCGAACTCGTCGTCGCTACCCGTTTACCGAGAGCGAACAAACACTGTCAACTGAGAAGGAACACAATCAAATGCAATGCAACAATATGATGCATGATTATGACATGGCAATATGCTGTGATTTGAGCTAATGCAACTAGCCACAAGTTAAATGGAGTTGGTTTGAACCTTAGGTTCAAATTCAAACTCCACATGTTGTTTTTCATATGCCAAATACTTGTTTTGCCCTAAACATCAACCATAAATTGTTCTAACATGCATGAAAATGCCATAAACAGATTCCTTGAATTTTTCTGATAATTTTTCATATATAAATTATTTCATTTGGAGTTACGGTTGAATTTATATGAATTTTTGAAGTTTTAACAATTTCTGGAATTTTCCTGAATTATAAGTAATCTAGAAAATCCTTTATCGCGTCAGCATGACGTAGCCGTGACGTCAGCGGTCAACGGGCTGGTCCAGGTCAAACCTGACGTGTGGGGTCCACACGTCAGTGTCACTACTAATTAACAGAGTTAATTAGCATTAGGTTAGCTACTAACCTATGTTAGTTAGGGCCTGGGCCCACACGTCAGTGGCTAATCTAACTAACCTAATTAGTTAACTAATACTAACTTAATTAGTTAACCCGGCCGGACGGGGTCAAACCCTGCCGGAGTTTGGCCGGCGTTGAGCCGCCAGTGAGGCCGAAACGGCGGAGGAGGTCAGGTTTGTGTCTCCGGCGACCAAAAAGACAGCGGAGACTACCTATGGGACGAGAAGACTCGTCCGCATCCAATGGTGCTAACAGCAGCGGCCCTAGTGGCCTAGGTCGATGGCGGCGGCGACTTGCGCGGCGGCCGGAGTTCGGCCAGGTCGTGCCCGGCGTTAGGGTGCACGGGAGGAGGGGCTAGTGGGCTTGGCATGCTTCTGTAAGCACGGTGAGCACAACGGCGGGCTCAAAAGGGTAAGGTGGCAGCTGTGGCCACGGCGGCGCCATGTGTGGCGGCGGTGCGCTCTCGGACTCAACGGAGCCCGCGGTTAGAGGGAGAAAACGGCAAAGGGAAGAGAGGGGAACGGAGAAGGGGCTCACGGGGAGTGTAGCGGTGGCCTCAGCGAGCTCAGGGAAGCATCAGGGGCGGCGTACGGTCGCCGGCGATCTCGGTGGACCGAGGTGGAAGAAGACGGCGCTAGCGGCATTGTAGTGCGTCCGAGGCGTCATGGCTCGCCCGTAAGGAAGAGGAAGACGTCGGCGGTGCTCGGGGACACGTCGAAGAGACGAGAGAGGGTCGATGGCCGCGGTGGACGGCGACGGTGGCGACGAGCTCCTCTCGGGAGGGGATGGGGAGAGAGCCAGAGAAGGGAGAGAGGCACGGGGAGAGTGGGGAAAGTGAGAGGGGGACGAGGGAGAGTGCGTGCCACTCGTAGACGGCGTCCTGGGTGTCGGCAGAAGCAGGAGGTGGCCGGCGTGTGGCTGCGGGCGCCGGGCACGCGCCTCTCGTCCTCCTGGCGAGAGGAGGGGGATGACTGGCAGTAGCCAGTGGGCTGGGCCGAGCTGGGCCCGGCCAGGGCGACAGGTAAGCTCTAACTCTCTCTCTCTTTTCTGTTTTCTTTTTCTATTTTCTGCAAATGTTTTGGCTTTAAAAAAAATGCCAGAGCATTTTCAAAAATCATGAGCTTGCTTGTGGGCACTGTTTGGAATATTTCCAATAGTAACCATTTCAGCTCATGAGTATTTGGACATTTAAAATATTTATAAAATTTAAATGTCCAATTCAAATACATTATGGGTTAATTCAAAAATCCAGGAATGGCCTATAAATATGTTCATCATTTTTGTCAGAGGTTTTCACCGTTATCAAAAATCATGAACATTTCCAGAGGGCATTTTGGATTCACTGAAAATATTTTTAAGTTGAACCTATTTGATTTGGTTCTTGTGCTAGGGTTTGAACAGCCCCCATTTCAACTTTTCAAGAATTAAACATGACGCCATGATGATCAAGCAAGGTCAAGCAAAGGCTAAGCCAGGGCTGTGACAGAACCTATTCCAAAGCTTTCGGGAGGACTCTCCGGACTGTTGGACTATATGACTTAAATCATCTGCATCCGGAGGTCGGACATAAGTCCCTTGAAAATTGGCCCAGAAAGCGTCCTCGAGCTCCTCCCAACTTCCAATTGAGTTTTCGGGGAGGCTTTTCAGCCAGTGCCAAGCTGCCCCCTTAAGCTTGAGGGGCAAGTATTTAATGGCATGGAGATCGTCTCCACGAGCCATATGAATATGGAGGATGAAGTCCTCTATCCAGACTTCAGGATCTGTGGTCCTGTCGTACGTCTCTATGTTCACCGGTTTGAATCCCTCTGGGAATTCATGATCCAGCACTTCATCGGTGAAACATAGGGGGTGTGCGGCACCCCTGTATTGGGATGTGCCATGGTGTTCGGACGGTTGTAGTATTCGGTTTTGGTTTTGTACCGGAGCACGCTTCCTAGATCCATAGATGGATCTGGTCGCGCCGGATTTTTGACGCAAGTTCTCACGTAGATCGTGTGTTGACTTATGCGTGACTTTGTTAGCCGCTCTATCGCGTTCACAAGGTGTGTATCCAGCCGGTTGGCCGTATCATTCTTCGGCTGTATAGGCTCTAAGGCCTCATCGTCGAATTCCGGTAATAGCTTGCGCTTTGGATAGCTATTTTTATGGTAACTTCCACCATACTTTGTTACTTTGTTCCACTTGCTGTTGAGTGTATCTTGTGCTGCCTTGAGCCTTTGCTTCTATTTCTTCAGGCTCCTCGCTGTGGCAATAAGCCTTCTGTGGAGGTTCTCTTGCTCCAAGTGTGTTTCCGGGATGATGTGTGCATCTTCGTCCGGACTGCTTTCTTCCCTAGACGGGGTTTGATGAGGCTTATCCTTGGCGTCATCGTGTTCGAACGTCGGATCCGTACTATGTTTGCAGTTTGCATCTTGATCGTTTTCTGCCACCGGGGTGGTGCAGTTATCATTTCTTCCAGAGTTGAGTGGACTATTATTCCCTCTTGCGCTGTTATCGCTGTTTTTGCTATGGCAGGACTTAGAACGGCGCCGCTGACGTCGGCGCTTGGGTTGCTTGGAGGGTGCATCCCCCGCTGTCTCTTCGCCATTGCCTTCTCTAGGTGTATCCACCATGTATACGTCATGTGATGAAGTGGTGGTCTGGTGCCCTGTGGGCGGTGGTTCCTGTTTGTCTCCGGCATCGTTGTCCATACCGTCGATGTCTACGGAGTCGAAGTCGAGCATGTCGGTTAAGTCATCGATAGTGGCTACTAAGTGGGTGGTGGGTGGGCAGCGAATTTCTTCGTCGTCCGCATCCCATTCTAGCCGGACATAGTTCAGCCAATGTTCTCCTGACAAGGAGAGAGACCTTAATGAATTTAGCACATCTCTGAAAGGTGAGTGTTGAAAGATATCCGCGGAGGTGAACTCCATGATCGGCGCCCACTCGGATTCGACGGGCACGGATGTGAGTGGCTCTGAGTCCGTGGCCGGAGATGAATCCAGTGGTTCGGCGACACAACTCTCGTAAGGGGTGAAGTCATTATCTGGCTCTATCGCCACTGAGAGTGCGGCCTCCGTGGCGGGGTCTATCCCTCCGCTCTCGGATGGCGCGATTTGCTCCAGGTTAACGGCCAGAGTAGTTGCGGATGCGATCTCCCGAACACTGTCCGGCGGCAGAGTTACGTCACGCTCGTCGCAACTGTGCGGCGCGTCCAGCATGGGCTCGAATCCGTCGAAGATCAAGTCTCCGCGGGTGTCGGCCGTGTAGTTCAAGTTTCCAAATCTGACTCGATGGCCAGGGGCGTAGCTTTCGATCTGCTCCAGATGGCCAAGCGAATTGGCCCAAAGTGCGAAGCCGCCGAATATGAAGATCTGTCCGGGGAGGAAAGCCTCACCCTGGACCGCATCGCTAGCGATGATCGAAGGATCCATCTAGCCTTATTGTGACGACACAGTGGAACTCTCAATGAAAGCACCAATGTCGGTGTCAAAACCGGCGGATCTCAGCTAGGGGGTCCCGAACTGTGCGTCTAAGGCGGATGGTAACAGGAGGCAGGGGACACGATGTTTACCCAGGTTCGAGCCCTCTTGATGGAGGTAATACCCTACATCCTGCTTGATTGTTCTTGATGATATGAATATTACAAGAGTTGATCTACCACGAGATCGGAGAGGCTAAACCCTAGAAGCTAGCCTATGGTATGATTGTATGTTGTCCTATGGACTAAAACCCTCCAGTTTATATAGACACCGGAGGAGGCTAGGGTTACACAAGGTCGGTTACAAAGGAGGAGATATACATATCCGTATTGCCTAGCTTGCCTTCCACGCCAAGTAGATCCCCATCCGGACACGGGACTAAGTCTTCAATCTTGTATCTTCATAGTCTAACAGTCCGGCCAAAGGATATTGTCCGGCTGTCCGGAGACCCCCTAATCCAGGACTCCCTCACTAGTGTTTATAGAAACCCCTCAATATTTGATACTGGTTCAATTGCTAAGAGTAGTAACTCGAAACAGGAGTTGCAAAATAAATAGAGACTAGTTAAGGGCGAGGTGATGATGTGAGTTGGAAGTGATTCCAAGGTTGATAAGATCACCATCGTACACTCCCTTTACCTTCGGGATTACTGTTGAACCTAAAATAAATGTTATTTGGTGTTTGCGTTGAGCATAAATATGATTGGATCATGTTTATTGCAATATGGTTATTCATTTAAGTCAAAGTATAATTGTTGTTCTATTTACATAAATAAAACCTTCTATGGTCATACACTCAATATAAACGGTTTATTGAATCTCGATCGTAGGAATACATATTCATAATATTGAAGCCAAAAGATGCAAAGTTAATAATGATAGTGCAACTTATATGTGGCACTACCGTTTAGGTCATATTGGTGTAAAGCGCATGAAGAAACTCCATGTTGATGGACTTTTTGAATCACTTGATTATGAACCATTTGATGCTTGCGAACCATGTCTCATGGCCAAGATGACTAAGACTCCATTCTCCGGAACAATGGAGCGAGCCACTGACTTATTGGAAATAATACATACCGATGTATGCGGTCCGATGAGTGTTCAGGCTCGTGGCGTGTATTGTTATTTTCTGACCATCACAGATGATTTGAGCAGATATGAGTATATCTACTTAATGAAACACAAGTCTGAAATGTTTGAAAAGTTCAAAGAATTTCGGAGTGAAGTGGAGAATCATCGTAACTAGAAAATAAAGTTTCTATGATCTGATCACGGAGACAAAAATTTGAACTATGAGTTTGGCCTTTAGTTGAAACAATGTCGAATAGTTTCGCAACTCACGCCACCTGGAACACCACAGCGTAATGGTGTGTCTGAATGTCATAACCGTACTTTATTAGATATGGCGCGATTTATGATGTCTCTTACCGATTTACCACTATCATTTTGGGGTTATTCATTAGAGACAACTGCATTCACGTTAAAAAGGGCACCGTCTAAAAATCCATTGAGATGACACCGTATGAACTGTAGTTTAGGAAGAAACCCAAGTTGTCGTTTCTTAAAGTTTGGGGCTGCGATGCTTATGTGAAAAAGCTTCAACCTGATAAGCTCGAACCCAAATCAGAGAAATGTGTCTTCATAGGATACCCAAAGGAGACTGTTGGGTACACCTTCTATCACAGATCCGAAGGCAAGATATTCATTGCTAAGAATGGATCCTTTCTAGAGAAGGAGTTTCTCTCGAAAGAAGTGAGTGGGAGGAAAGTAGAACTTGATGAGGTAATTGTACCTGCTCCCTTATTGGAAAGTACTTCATCACAGTAATCAGTTCCAGAGATTCCTACACCAATTAGTGAGGAAGCTAATGATGATGATCATGAAACTTCTGATCAAGTTACTACCGAACCTCGTAGGTCAACCACAGTAAGATCCACACCAGAGTGGTACGGTAATCATGTTCTAGAGGTCATGTTACTTGACCATGACGAACCTACGAACTATGAGGAAGCGATGATGAGCCCAGATTCCGCGAAATGGCTTGAGGCCATGAAATCTGAGATGGGATCCATGTATGAGAACAAAGTGTGGACTTTGGTTGACTTGCCCGATGATTGGCAAGCCATAGAGAATAAATGGATCTTCAGGAAGAAGACTGACGCTGACGATAATGTTACTATCTACAATGCTTGACTTGTCTCAAAAGGTTTTCGACAACTTCAAGGAGTTGACTATGATGAGACCTTCTCACCCGTAGCGATGCTTAAGTCCGTCCGAATCATGTTACCAATTGCCACATTTTATGATTATGAAATTTGGCAAATGGATGTCGAAACTGCATTCCTTAATGGATATCTTAAAGAAGAGTTGTATAAGATGCAACCAGAAGGTTTTGTCGATCCAAAAGGTGCTAACAAAGTGTGTAAGCTCAAGCGATCCATTTATGGACTGGTGCAAGCATCTCGGAGTTGGAATGTACACTTTGATAGTGTGATCAAAGCATATGGTTTTATACAGACTTGCGGTGAAGCCTGTATTTACATGGAAGTGAGTAGGAGCACTACAGCCTTTCTGATAAGTATATTTGAATGACATATTGTTGATCGGAAATGATGTTGAAATCTTCTGGAAAGCATAAAGGAGTGTTTGAAAGGAGTTTTTCAAAGAAAGGCCTTGGTGAAGCTACTTACATATTGAGCATCAAGATCTATAGAGATAGAACAAGACGCTTGATAAAAAATTTCAATGAGTACATACATTGACAAGTTTTTGAAGTAGTTCAAAATGGAACAGTCAAAGAAGGAGTTCTTGCCTGTGTTGCAAGGTGTGAAGTTGAGTAAAGACTCAAAACCCGACCACAGCAGAAAATAGAAAGAAAATGAAAAGTCATTCCCTATGCCTTAGTCATAGGTTGTATAAAGTATGCTATGTTGTGTACCAGACCTATTGTGTACCTCACCATGAGTTTGGCAAGAGGGTACAATAGTTATCCAGGAGTGGATCACTGAACAGCGGTCAAAATTATCCTTAGTGGAATAAGGAAAATTTTCTCGGTTATGGAGGTGACAAAGAGTTCGTCGTAAGCAGTTACGTCCATGCAAGCTTTGACACCGATCTGGATGACTCTAAGTCTCGATCTATATACATATTGAAAGTGGGAGCGATTAGCTAGAGTAGCTCCATGCAGAGCATTGTAGACATAGAAAATTTGCAAAATACATATGGCTCTGAATGTGGCAGACTTGTTGACTAACCTTCTCTCACAAGCAAAACATGATCACTCTTTCTGTGTTAATCACATAGCGATGTGAACTAGATTATTGACTCTAGTAAACCCGTTGGGTATTAGTCACATGGAGATGTGAACTGATCACATAAAGATGTGAACTATTGGTATTAAATCACATGGCGATGTGAACTAGATTATTGACTCTAGTGCAAGTGGGAGACTGAAGGAAATATGCCCTAGAGGAAATTATAAAGTTGTTATTTATATTTCCTTATATCATGATAAATGTTTATTATTCATGCTAGAATTGTATTAACCAGAAACTTAGTACATGTCTGAATACATAGACAAACAGAGTGTCACTAGTATGCCTCTACTTGACTAGCTCGTTAATCAAAGATGGTTAAGTTTCCTAGCCATAGACATGAGTTTTCATTTGATGAACGGGATCACATCATTAGAGAATGATACGATTGACTTGACCCATCCATTTATCTTAGCACTATGATCGTTTAGTTTATTGCTATTGCTTTCTCCATAACTTATACATGTTCCTATGACTACGAGATTATGCAACTCCCGAATACCGGAGGAACACTTTGTGTGCTATCAAACTTCACAACATAACTGGGTGATTATAAAGATGCTCTACAGGTGTCTCTGGTGAATTTTGTTGAGTTGGCATAGATCAAGATTAGGATTTGTCACTCTGATTGTCGAAGAAGTATCTCTGGGCCCCCTAGGTAATGCACATCACTATAAGCCTTGCAAGCAATGTGACTAATGAGTTAGTTGCGGGATGTTACATCACAGAACGAGTAAAGAGACTTGCTGGTAACGATATTGAGCTAGGTATGATGATATCGACGATCGAATCTCGGACAAGTAACATACCGATGACAAAGGGAACAACGTATATTGTTATGCGGTTTGACCGATAAAGATCTTCGTAGAATATGTAGGAACCAATATGAGCATCCAGCTTCCGCTATTGGTTATTGAGCGGAGTGAGTCTCGGTCATGTCTACATAGTTCTCAAACTCGTAGGGTCCGCACGCTTAACATTCGATGATGATCGGTACTATGAGTTTATCTGTTTTGATGTACCGAAGGTAGTTCGGAGTCCCGGATGTGATCACGGACATGACGAGAGTATCGAAATGGTCTAGACATGAAGATTGATATATTGGAAGGTTATGTTTGGACACCGAAAAGGTTTCGGATGAGTTTGGGCATATAGCGGAGTACCGGAGGGGTTACCGGAACCCCTCGGGGGCTAAATGGGCCTACATGGGCTTTAGTGGGAGAGAGAGGAGGCGACCAAGAGGTGGGGGCGCCCCCCCCAAGCCCAATCCGAATTGGGAGGGGTTCGGCCCCCCTTTCCTTCCTCTCCTCTTCCCCTTCCTTCCCCCTCCTATTAGGACTAAGAAAGGATGGAAACCTACTCCTGGTAGGAGTTGGAATCCCCCCTTGGGGCGCACCATGAAGGGTCGGTCGGCCCCCTCCTCCCCTCCTTTATATACGGGGGAGGGAGGCACCCCATAGACACACAAGTTGTTAATTGTTTTATCTGTGTGCGGTGCACCCCTCCACATATACACACCTCGGTCATATCATCGTAGTGCTTAGGCGAAGCCCTGCGTCGATAACTTCATCATCACCGTCAACATGCTGTCGTGCTAACGAAACTCTCCCTCAACCTCAACTGGATCAAGAGTACGAGGGACGTCACCGAGCTGAACGTGTGCAGATCGCGGGGGTGTCATGCGTTCGGTACTTGATTGGTTGGATCGCGAAGAAATTCGACTACATCAACCGCGTTTCTTAACGCTTCCGTTGTCGGTCTATGAGGGTACGTAGACATACTCTCCCCTCTCGTTGCTATGCATCTCCTAGATAGATCTTGCGTGATCGTAGGAAAACATTTTAATATTGCGTTCCCCAACACGCTTTGCGGCGCTCGAACGGTCTCGTTGTGCGTCGAGCCGCAGCCTATCGGCACGAACACGCCTAGCTTTCTCTGACATGCCTATCTTGATCCACGGCGCTGAAGCGCCATGCGCATGCGCTAAGGGTCCGCTCAACCCTAGCGATGACGCGCATCACAGTGTCGTCCATCGTGTTGCCAGGGAGCGCCTTGGCCCTGATGGGCCGTGGCGCCTTCTCATTTTCCTCATTGAGGAAGTTGATGGTAGAGGCGGCGCTTTGGTGGGTCGGCATGCTTGGAAAAGGTTGATGTGCTACAGGTTGCGCTTGTTGCCTCGGTGCGTCAGGCGCCACCTAGGTTTATGCACAATATCGCTGGGTGGCGGCGGGAAACCGGTGAGGAAATGGCGGGAAACTGTGGCCTATTCATAAAACGCCATCAATTAATGGAAACTTAGCACAGAAGGAACATCAAGCTAGCACGACGCATGCGGGCAAATTGCTTGCCCAAGGCTATGATCCATATACTTGTGTGCCCAACAGAGCACACTATTCACAATAAAGAATATTGTTCCGTTTATCCTAGTAGAGCAGTGGTGGCAAGCATCACAAGAAGAAGTAGATGATGATCAGATGATTGTTTATCCTAGTTAATTATGCATGTAATAGTTTACTTTGATGTGTGGAAATGTCATGTGTGTACTAGCCACCTATGTAATTGGATGTTTGCCGCATATCACACACATCTTGTTTACACGAAACATTTATGTTCCCTTGGCTCAACACAAAAAGTTTATCAGAATGAACTGCATGCCCTCCATTGCACACACCTTGATCTGGCTGAACCGCTTCTGTTGTGTTGCCTAATCGAAAACAGTTCATCCGAGTGAACCGTATGCCATATATTACACACACTTTGATCTGGCTGACTGTTTCTTTTGTGTTTCCTAATCAAGAACAGTTCATCCGAGTGAATTATATGTCTTCTATAGCACACACCTTCATCTGGTTGCCCGTTTCTGTTGTTCCGCCTCATCACAAACAATTTACTGTATGCCGTATATCGCACACACCTTCATCCGGCTACCCATTTCTATTGTTCTGCCTCATCACAAATAGTTCATTGGAGTGAATCGTATGTCACACATCACACACGCAACTATAATATGAACCGTGTTTGATGTATCCACCATCGCAAATGTTTTGCATGTCTTTTATCGGTTTTTTACATCACAATTTGTGATTAATGCATCGCACACAGTTTCATCAAAGGGTCTCTGATCATAGTGTCGCGTTAGCAGCATCCTGTAGTAGTGAATTCCTACCTCCATATCTACCTCTGAGGTGTTTGGGTTTTTGCACGACCGATTCTCGTATCTGCTGGTAGAAGAGATTCTTTCAAAAGATAAGCCTAACCCCTAGGTGGACGAAAGATGGAAACAATACTGTCGTTGAAGCGCAAGAGTGAGTAGCAGTCCGGTCAGCCCTTGCTTTCTCAAATTGAGCACGAAACTTCCAACCAAATAGGAGGGAGGGGCACTCTCAAATAAGGAACATAAGAAATTGCCCATACCGATAGTAGCTCCCACTTTAGAAGAAACCCTATCTCATCAGGCAGGTATACCTGACCCTTTTTTAGCTAGTTTTGGGAAAGCGGTAAGTTAAGTAAGTCAAGCCCTTCTAAGAGAACAATAGCGGAGAGAAATTGTAACGTAATAATGGAAAGGGAGTAAGGCTTCAGCACATCTGTTTCTCATGCTTAGAGGAAAAGGAAAGAAAAATCTCTTGAAGTGGAAACTGAGGTAAGAAGGAGTTATAGATTACAAGAAATTAATAAAAAGATCCAAAAGACAGACATGCCAAGACAAAATTTATTTTCCATGTTGCTCTGGTCCTCCTTCTATTGCAAACAAAATTGTGAAGAATTGTTATGTCTTTTTGCAAGACTGCTGCCAAGGACTGCACTGAGGAGATGCTGCATCGTAATAAGAAGGAGAGCAAGCAAGATGCCAAGGGGGCACAAAAGAAAAATCATGTCTTTGCTACTTGTGATCTATGTTGGGATTTCCCCGAAGAGGAGATGATGATGCAGTATAGTAGAGATAAGTATTTACCCCAGTTATGAAACCAAGGTTATCAATCCAGCATGAGAACCAAGCAACACAATGTAAACAACACCTGCACACAAACAATAAATACTTGCAACCCAACACGTGGAGGGGTTGTCAATCCCTTAATGGTTATGAGCAAGATTAAAAGATAGAGTTTTTTATAGATAGATATGGAAAAAAATACAAAATAAAACAAATAAAAGAAAATTGCAGCATGGTATTTCTGGTTTTAATATATGATAGAAAATAGACCCGGGGGCCATAGTTTTCACTAGAGGCTTCTGTCGAGAAAATTGCATACGTGGGTAGACAAATTACTGTTGGAAAATTGATAGAAAAGCAAATAATTATGACAATATCCAAGGCAATGATCATGAATAGGCATCACATCTGAGACAAGTAGGCCGAAATGATTCTGCATCTACTACTATTACTCCACACATCGACCGCTATCCAGCATGCATCTAGTGTATTAAGTTCATGAAATAACGGAGTAACGCCTTAAGCAAGATGACATGATTTAGACAAGATAAACTCATGTAAGAAATAAATCCCATCTTGTTACCCATAATAGCAACAATACATGCGTGTCATGTCTCTTTCTGTCACTGAGATTGAGCACTACAAGATCAAACCCTTCACAAAGCAACCCTTCCCATGGCAAGATAAATCAATCTAGTTGACCAAACCAAACCAATAAATCAAAGAAGAAATACGAAGATATATTAATCATGCATAAAATATTTCAGAGAAAACCCTAAAAATATTCATGGATAGATCTAATAATAAACTCACAATTCATCGGATTCCAACAAACACACCTCAAAAAGCCATTACATCAAATAGATCTCCAAGAGCACCAAGGAGAACATTGTATTGAAGGTCAAAAAGAGAGAAGATGTCATCTAGCTACTAACTATAGACCCATAGGTCCATGGTAAACTACTCATGCATCATCAGAGGGGCAGCAAGGACGATGAAGAACCCCTCCGTGATCATTTCCCCCTCCGGCAGAGTGCCGAAAAAGGCCCCTAGATGTGATCTCATGGTTCTGGAACTTACGGTGGTGGAAAAAGTATTTTGTGGACTCCCTTGGAGGTTTTGGGATTTTAGGGTATTTATAGAGGTGGAGGTAGGTCAAACTGAGGCTTGTGGGCTCCGCTACCCACCAAGGCACGCCAAAGGCCCCTGGCGGGCCTGGTGCTTACTAGACCCATCCTTCGTTTTCTCGTGACCTCTAGAAGCTTCCAGGGTCTCTTATGGCCAGAAAAAATCTCCAAAAAGTTTCGTGGCATTTGGACTTCGTTTGGTACTGATATTCTACAAAGTCAAAACAAGCAAAAAAACAGCAACTAGTATTGGGCACTAAGTTAGTAGGTTAGTCCCAAAAATGATATAAAGTTGGTTGTAAATGTATATAAAACATCTAAGATTGATGATATAATAGCATGGAACAATCAAAAATTATAGATACATTGGGGACATATCAAGCATCCCCATGCTTAATTCCTGCTCGTCCTCGAGTAGGTAAATGATAAAAACAGAATTTTTGATGTGGAATGCTACCTAACATATTCATCATATATTGTTTTATTTTTAGCATGGACATTTGGACTTGAATGATTCAAAGTAATAGTCTATAATTTGACATGAAAACATCAATACTAAAGCATATCAACAAGCAACTATGTCTTTCAAAATATCAATGCTAAACTAAGTTATCCCTAGCCCATTATGCTCAGTCATTGATCCATTCATGAAACACAATCAAATATTAACTACATCCAATGCACAAGTGTGACAATAGTGTTCCCAAGTTGGTGATTTATAAGAGAAGATGGAGACTCAACATTAACATAAAAAAATGCATAAAAGTAAATAGATAGGCCCTTCGCGGAGGGAAGCAGAGATTTGTAGAGGCGCCAGAGCTCATAGCTTAAATTGAGAGATAATTTTTTTAGAGGCATGCTTTTCCTGTCAACAAAAATGACCGAGAATTCCCAATATCTTCCATGCTAGATAAATCATAGGCAGTTCCCAAACAAAAAGTAAAGTTTATTTCCTTTCCACTATTCTTTCTCAATCCATGGCTAGCCGTATCCACGGGTTCCTTTCATACCAACACTTTCCAAGGAATTTATTATCATAGCATTTTTTTTCATTTCGGAACTCGGAATCCTTGTTACCTGCCACACTCCCGTGCAATGACAAGTGAAAAAACACCCATCGTGAGAATAAAATACCTAGCATGGAAAATATTGGCCACCCCATGTCGTTTCATGAGCGGTACAGGCACACAAAACGGAAATTCATTTTGAAAATTAGATTTGGCACATATAAATATACTTTGAACGGCATGGAAATACTGCATATAGGTAATTATGGTGGACTTATTTTGCACAACTTTGGGTTTAAGGAGTTGGATGCACAAGCAATATTCCCGCTTAGTACAAGTGAATGCTAGCATATAGATTGAGAAGCAACCAACCAAAAAACGAAAACAGCCATAAACGCGCATTAGACATAATTAACATTGAATAATGCACCACAAGTAGGATATAATGTCATTGCATAACTATTGAATTTACGTGCATGCATAGGGAATCACAAACCTTAACACCAATATTCTTACTAAAGCATAGTTACTCACCAACATGACTCACATATCACTATCTCCATATCGCAAAACTATTGCAAGGAATCAAGTTTATAATATCCAATGATCTTCCTGAAAGTTTTTATTATATCCCCCTAGGATATCTATCACTTAGGGACCAAATTCATAACTCGTGCAAATTACCATTACTATTCTTAAGTCTCAAAAAGATCTAAGTGAAGCATGAGAGCATAAATATTTCTTCAAAAAAAACCATGAATCAACTCTCAAAATTATATAAGTGAAGCATGATAGCATATTTGTTTAAAATTTTCCAACTCTCAAAATAATATAAGTGAAGCATGAGTGTTTATTTAAATATAACCTTAGCCATGCTCAAAAAGATATAAGTGAAGTACTAGAGCAACTTCCACTAGTAGAAAAAGGGTCAAACGTGAAGCACATTAGTGCCGGTTTGAATTTGAGCCGGCACTAATTGTACCATTAGTGCCGGTTCGAACGGCTATGCATTAATGCCGGTTCGTGTTGAACCTTTAGTACCAGTTCGTGCCACGAACCGGTACTAAAGGGGTGATGGCAGGCTGGCGTCAGGCCGGGGCCCCACGATCACCTTTAGTACCAGTTCGTGTCACAAACCAGTACTAAAGGGCTAACCTTTAGTACCAGTTTGTGCCACGAACCGGTACTAAAGGGGTCTGACCTATAGTACCAGTTTGTGACACAAACCGGCACTATAGGGCAACTTTCAAACTCTACCCCCCCCCCGTGTGTCGCCATTTCAGTTCAGAAAAAATCAAAAGAAAATGAAAGAAACTTCAAAAAATAAAATCCTTCGAGAGGTAGTTATATTACTACATCTACTAGTTAGGAAAATTTGAAAACTTAAATTTGGACATGTTTTGCAAAAAGTGTAGGGAAAATGTAAAACGGCTATAACTTTTGCATACGATGTCGGAAAAAAACGTATAATATATCAAAAAATTCAGCACGAAAATCCGCATCCGATGGAGACTGCCTACGGCTTGTTTGGAATTTTTTAGAATCCTCAAATTCCAAAAGGAAAAAAAGATATGGTCAAATTTCAGTTTTTTAAAAAAAATTGATTAAATCTGGTCAAACTACTTATTCAAGAAGTATTAATGTTACTACATAATTATTCAAGAATATTAGTGTTACTAAATAATTATTTTAATTTTTTGAATTTTGGTCAAATCTGGTCAAACTTATTCAAGAAATATTAGCGTTACTAAATAATTACTGTTTTTTTAGAATAATAGTTTCAAACTCAAACGGTGAAATGTGTGACTTCATGCTCAAGCTAAACTCCTGAGGGTTAATAGGATTAACATCTTACTATTGTCAGGAAAACAACAAGTGCAGACTGGGAAATGAAGGAGAATAGAACCCGAAAGTTAAGCGTGCTCGGGCTGGAGTAGTGAGAGGGATGGGTGACCGGTCGGGAAGTTAGATGATTTGGAATGAGTGATCCACACTTGAGCAGTTAAGAGAGGTGATTAGAGACTAAATCATCAAATAATTTAGAAAAAATAAAAATCAAAAAAAAATTCCAAAATTTTCAAAAACAAAAATTCAAAAAAAAACCTTTAGTACCGGTTGGTAACACCAACCGGTACTAAAGGTCCCCCATACCAGGGCGTGAGCTCACGCCACGTGGTGGCACTTTAGCGCCGGTTCGTGCCGAACCGGTACTAAAGGGGGGGCCTTTAGTGCCCACACTTTAGTGTCGGTTCCATAACCGGCACTAAAGGCCCTTACAAACCGGTTTTAAAGCTCCGTTTTCTACCAGTGTTCCTAGCTCAAAAGATTTAAATGAAGCACATAGAGTATTCTAGTAAATCATAATACGCGTGTGGCTCTCTCAAACATGTGTGTTAAGCAAGGATGATTGTGACAAACAAAAATAATTTAGAAAAATTAAAAATCAAAAAAAATTCCAAAATTTTCAAAAAAAAACCTTTAGTACCGGTTGGTAACACCAACCGGTACTAAAGGTCCCCCATACCAGGGCGTGAGCTAACGCCACGTGGTGGCACTTTAGCGCCGGTTTGTGCCGAACCGGTACTAAAGGGGGGGGCCTTTAGTGCCCACACTTTAGTGCCGGTTCCATAACCGGCACTAAAGGCCCTTACAAACCGGTTTTAAAGCTCCGTTTTCTACTAGTGTTCCTAGCTCAAAAGATTTAAATGAAGCACATAGAGTATTCTAGTAAATCATAATACGCGTGTGGCTCTCTCAAACATGTGTGTTAAGCAAGGATGATTGTGACAAACAAAAAAACTAAAAAATCAAATACTCATATAATACAAGATGCTCCAAGAAAAACTCATGATATGTGATAAATAAAAATATAGCTCCAAGTAAAATTACCGATGGTCGTTAGAAGAAAGAAGGGACGCCTTCCGGGGCATCCCTAAGCTTGGTTCCTTGGGAGTCCTTGAATATTACCTTGGGGTGCCTCGGGCATCCCCAAGCTTAGGCTCTTGCCACTCCTTATTCCTTCATCCATTGTGATCTCACCCAAAACTTTAAAACTTCAATCACACAAAACTTAACAAAAACCTTCATGAGATCCGTTAGTATAATAAAGCAAATCACCACTTTAAGTACTTTTGCAAACCCATTCATATTTTGTTATTGCATTATACCTACTGTATTCTAACTTTACCATGGCTTATACACCCGATACAATCCATAGATTCATCAAAGTAAGCACACAATGCAACGAAAACAGAATTTGTCAAAAACAGAACAGTATGTGCCAATCTGAATTTGACCATACTCCTGTAACTCAAAAATTATGAAAAATTAGGAAAACATGGGAAATTTGTATATAAATTATGTGTAAAAAAATTCATAGCAAAAGCACATTTATGTGAATTTACAAAATTCCAGAACTGGGTGCAAAAGTTCCAAACCATCTTAAAGGATTTACTTGGCACAAACACTAAATTAAACACTAAAACACAATCATAACAGTAGCATAATTGTATATTTGTTTAAAAACATAAAGGACAACAAAAAATTAAAAGATAATTATTGGCTTGCCTCCCAACTTGAGCAATTGTTTTACGCCCCTAGCTAGGCATAATCCATAGTTTAAGTTTTGTCATCTTTGCTTTTTGCTCCATAGGTTACCCTCATGATTCACTCATATGGTGGATTAATTCTAGTTCTAGGGAATTGGTCCATACCCTTCTTTAACGGAAACTAAAATTTGATATTCCCTTCTCAATAACGGCACCTATAGTTCGTAAAAACGGTCTTTCAAGTATGATGAGGCAAGACGGATTTCAATCAATGTCAAGTACAGTAAAATCAATGGGCACATAGTTCCTGTTTGCAAGAATAAGAACATCATTAATTCTATCCAAAGGCTTTTAAATAGTAAGAATCCTCCAAGTGCAAATTAAGAGAACATTCATCCATATTGGTAAAACCTAGCACATCACATAGAGATTTCGGAATTGTGGAAACACTCGCACCCAAATCACACAAAGCATTGCACACATAATTTTTAATCTTGAATTTAATGGTGGTTTCCCATTCATCATATAATTTTCTAGGAATTGAAATCTTTAAGTCTAGCTTTTCTTCTAAAGCTTTCATCATTGCTTCCACAATAAGTTTAGTAAAAGCCTTATTTTGTTCATACGCGTTGGGTGAATTTAGCATGGATTGTAACAAAGAAATACACTCAATAAAAGAACAACTATCATAATTAAAATCTTTGTAATCCAAGAGAGTGGGCACATCACTAGTTAAAGTTTTTACCTCTTCAAACCCACTTTTAGTAAAATTTTCATCAAGTTTTTCACCCTTCGAATCATGGGGACGCCATCTAACTAAAGTTGACTCTTCTTCAATCCCCTTATCAGCAATTTTAACATTACTAAACGACAAATCAATATAAGAAACACCAATCATTTTAATCTCTTCATCATTATTACGAAGAAACCGGGAGGAATCAATTTTTCTAAAAATTGTCTTTTAGCTCTAAGCATAGCGGCTATTTTCTTACTTTCATCCATAGAGACATATAAAGCTTTAATTGATTCATTGATATCAACCTTGGGTGGCAAAATTTTAGTCTTAAGATTTTCCACATCATGAATAATTATATCAATGCTCCTAGACATATCATCAATTTTACTCAACTTTTGTTATATCGTAGTGTTAAAAAAATTTGAGCATTGATAAATTCTTTGATATTATTCTCAAGATCAGAGGGCATCCTATTATTATTATAAGAATTACCATAGGAATTGCCATAATCATTAGAGGAACTTCTATAAAACGACCTAGGATTAAAATTACCTCTATGAGCATTACTATAAAATTGTCTCACGAGACAAAATTCACATCTAAGGGATCATTATTTTGCTCAATAAAAGTGGAGAAAGGCACATCATTAGGATCAATAGGAGCATTTTTACTAGGAACCAATTTCATAATAGCATCAACTTTATCACTCAAAGTACAAATTTCTGTAACAGAATTCACTTTTTACTACTAGGAGCTCTTTCAGTATGCCACCGTGTATAATATGCCATAATATTATCGAGCAATTTAGTAGCTTCCCCCAAAGTAATCTCCATAAAAGTACCAACCGCGGCAGAATCTAAAAGCTTTCTTGAAACAAAATTCAACCCCTCATAAAAAATTGGTGATCATCCACAAATTTAAACCGTGAGTAGGGCAATTTCTTATCATCAATTTCATCCTTTCCCAAGATGGGGAAACATTTTCATGCTCAAGTTTCTTAAAATTCATAATTTAATTTCTAAGGGAAATAATTTTTGGAGGACAAAAATACTTAGTAATAAAAGCATCTTTGCACTTGTCCCAAGAATCAATACTATTTCGTGACAAAGATGAAAACCAAATTTTTGCATGATCCTGCAATGAGAATGGGAATAATTTTAACTTCACAATACCATTGTCCACATCTTTTTTCTTTTGCATATCACACAATTCTACGAAAGTGTTTAGATGGGACGCGGTATCCTCATTAGGATTACCGAAAATAGTTCTTTCATAACAAGATTCAACAAAGCGGCATTAATATCATAAGACTCCACACTAGTGGCGGGAGGAGCAATAGGAGTAATAATAGAATCATTATTATTAGTATTAAAAAATCACACAATTTTGTATTTTCTTGAGACATCGTGACTACACAAACAAGATCACAAGCAAACAAAAGATCAAACAAGAAAAAGGCAAACAGAAAATATTTTTGTAGTTTTGTAAAACTTTTTAGAAGTGGGGGAGATGAAAACGAGAGGCAAATGGCAAATAAAATAAATACATAGAGATGAAATTTTATGCGTAGGTACTTGATAGATGTTGATGATGTCTCCCCGGCAACGGCGCTAGAAATTCTTCCTGCTACTTGTGATCCGTGTTGGGATTTCCTCGAAGAGGAGGGGATGATGCAGCACAGTAGAGATAAGTATTTCCCTCAGTTATGAAACCAAGGTTATTAATCTAGTAGGAGAACCGAGCAACACTATGTAAACAACACATGCAGACAAACAATAAATACTTGCAACCCGACGTGTAGAGGGGTTGTCAATCCCTCAACTGTTATGAGCAAGATTAAAAGATAGAGTTTTTGATAAATAGATCTGACAAAAATACAAAAGAAAATAAATAAAAGAAAATCGTAGCAAGGTATTTTTGGTTTTAATATATAATAGAAAAGAAACTCGGGGCCATAGTTTCACTAGAGGCTTCTCTTGAGAAAATAACATATGGTGGGTAGACAAATTACTGTTGGGCAATTGATAGAAAAGCAAATAATTATGACGATATCCAAGGCAGAGATCATACATAGGCATCATGTCTGAGACAAGTAGATAGAAATGATTCTGCATCTACTACTATTACTCCAAACCCCGACCGCTATCCAGCATGCATCTAGTGTATTAAGTTCATGAAAGAACGAAGTAACGCCTTAAGCAAGATGACATGATGTAGACAAGATAAACTCATGTATGAAATAAATCCCATCTTGTTACCCTTAATAGCAATGATACATGTGTTGGGGAACACAGTAACTTCAAAAAAAATCCTACGCACACGCAAGATCTATCATGGTGATGCATAGCAACGAGAGGGGAAGAGTGTTGTCCACGTACCCTTGTAGACCGTAAGCGGAAGCGTTATGACAACGTGGTTGATGTAGTCGTACGTCTTCAGGATCCGACCGATCCTAGTACCGAAAGTACAGCACCTTCGCGACCTGCACACGTTCGGCTCATTGACGTCCCACGAACTCTCGATCCAGCTGAGTGTCGAGGGAGACCATCGTCAACACGACAGCGTTAAGACGGTGATGATGAAGTTACCGGCACAGGGCTTCGCCTAAGCACTACGATGATATGACCGAGGTGGATTATGGTGGAGGGGATCACCGCACATGGTTAAGAGATCAATGATCAACTTGTGTGTCTATGGGGTGCCCCCCTCCCCCCGTATATAAAGAAGTGGAGGAGGGGAGAGGGTCGGCCTCCTAGGTGTGCCCAAGGGGGGAGTCCTACTCCCGATGGGAGTAGGATTCCCCCTTCCCTAGTTGGAGTAGTAGAGGGAAGGAAGGGGGAGAAGGAGAGAAGGAAAGGGGGGCCGGCCCCCCTTCCCAATTCAGATTGGGCTTGGGGGGCGCCCCCACCTTGGCCGCCTCCTCCTCCTTCCTCTATGGCCCATTAAGGCCCATTCACTCCCTGGGGGTTCCGGTAACCCCCCGGTACTCCGGTATATGCCCGAACTCTCTTGAAACCTTTCCGATGTCCAAACATAGTCATCCCATATACCGATCTTTATGTCTCCGCCATTTTGAGACTCCTCATCATGTCCATGATCACATCCGGGACTCCGAACTACTTCGGTACATCAAAACACATAAACTCATAATACCAATCATCACCGAATGTTAAGCGTGCGGACCCTACGGGTTCGAGAACTATGTATACATGACCGAGACACGTCTCCGCTCAATAACCAATAGCGGAACCTGGATGTTCATATTGGCTCCCACATATTCTACGAAAATCTTTATCGGTCAAACCGCATAACAACATACGTTGTTCCCTTTTCATCGGTATGTTATTTGCCCAAGATTCGATCGTCGGTATCTCAATACCTAGTTCAATCTCATTACCGGCAAGTCTCTTTACTCATTTCGTAATGCATCATACCGTAACTAACTCATTAGTTACATTGCTTGCAAGGCTTATAGTGATGTGCAGTATCGAGAGGGCCCAGAGATACCTCTCCGATACTCGAAGTGACAAATCCGAATCTCGATCTATGCCTACTCAACAAACACCATCGGAGACACCTGTAGAGCATCTTTATAGTCACCCAGTTACGTTGTGACGTTTGATAGCACACTAAGTGTTCCTCTGGTATTCGGGAGTTGCATGATCTCATAGTCACAGGAACATGTATAACTTATGGAAAATGCAATAGAAACAAACTAAACGATCATCGTGCAAAGCTAACGGATGGGTCAAGTCAATCACATCATTCTCTAATGAAATGATCTCATTAATCAAGTGACAACTCATGTCTATGGTTAGGAAACATAACCATCATTAATTCAACGAGGTAGTCAAGTAGAGGCTGTTTGTCTATGTATTCACACATGTACTAAGTTTCCGGTTAATACAATTCTAGCATGAATAATAAACATTTATCATGATATAAGGAAATATAAATAACAACTTTATTATTGCCTCTAGGGCATATTTCCTTCAACATGTGTGTCATGTCTCCTTCTGTCACTAAGATTAAGCACCGCAAGATCAAACCCATCACAAAGCACCCCTTCCCATGGCAAGATAAATCAATCTAGTTGGCCAAACCAAACCAATAAATCTGATAAGAAATACAATGCTCAATTAATCATGCATAAAATAGTTTAGAAAAAACCATAATAATTTTCATGGATAGATCTGATCATAAGCTCACAATTCGTCAGATCCCAACAATCACACCGCAAAAAGTCATTACATCAAATACATCTCCAAGAACACTGAGGAGAACATTGTATTGAAGACAAAAAGGAGAGAAGAAGACATGTAGCTACTAACTATGGACCAATAGGTCTGTGGTAAACTACTCACGCATCATCGGAGGGGCAGCAAGGATGATGAAGAACCCCTCCGTGATAGTTTCCCCCCTCCTGCAGAGTGCCGGAAAAGGCCTCTGGATGGGATCTCGTGGTTCTAGAATTTGCGGCAGTGGAGAAAGTATTTCGTGGACTCCCATGGAGGTTTTGGGATTTTAGGTTACTTATAGAGGCGGAGATAGGTCAAACGGAGGCTTGTGGGCCCCACTACCCACTAGGGTGCACTAGAGGCCCCTGGCATGCCCGGGTGCTTAGTGGGCCATTCCTTCATGTTCTCGTGGCCTCTGGAAGCTTCCAGGGTCTCTTATCACTAGAAAAAATTCTCAAAAAAGTTTAGTTGCATTTGGACTTCGTTTGGTACTGATATTCTGCAAAGTCAAAAATAAGCAAAAAAACAGCAACTGACACTGGGCACTAAGGTAGTATGTTAGTCCCAAAAATTATATAAAGTTGCTTGATGTATATAAAACATCCAAGATTGATAATATAATAGCATGGAACAAACAAAAACTATAGATACGTTGGAGACGTATCAGTTTGAGTTTGTAGTCTCAGTAGCCTCTAGCTCAACTTTTGTTTTCAATGGACTTATCTAGTTGTTGGACATATCTTAGTTTGTGGCAAGCTTTATCAGTTTGGACTATAAGGGCCTGTTATTTTATATTGAGACTTGTATTCACTCTGCTAGGTTGCTGGAAGTACCTTCTTGTATTTCCATTTGGTGTTGGGTTGTTTAAACCTTGCATGCTTTATATATGGAGCTGCTTAATGGGTACCTTTATGCTGAAGTGGGTTTATGTGCTTGATTATATGGTCAGGGGATATTGCTCTTATACTCAAATGATGATGCTTGATTACGGTCTGAAAGATTCTTCCCCAGATACTTGCTCAAGATCCAGATAACTCAATCACTTCTTATTGAATAACTAGAACATTCTAAACTGGAACATCGGGGGTATAAATAACAGTGGCAAATGGCTTGCCCTGAGAAATAAAATTGATGAAGCCAATGCAGATATTATCTACTTACAAGAAACTAAGAGGGAAGATTTTAATCAAAGATATCGTAAGAATTTCTGCCCAAGCAGAATCAATAGCTTTGATTTTCTCCCTTGTGATGGTGCTTCTAGTGGTCTCCTAGTTTCTTGGAACATCTCTCTGTTTGAATGAGAAACCCTCTTCTCTAATGATTTTTCTCTGTCTATCAGATATGTTTCTAAACTATCTTGGGAGTCTTGGATTCTCTCAAACATTTATGGGCCTTGTCAAGGGGAAGAAAGGGAGAATTTCTTAGATTGGTTCAAGCACATTAAAATGTCTGATGACACTAGGTCTATCAACATGGGGGCTTTCAACTATAGCACATATCCAAATAACAAGACCAGGTCTATTGGTAATTTCTCTGACATGTTAAAGTTTAATGATGCCATCAACTCCTTGGCTTTGGTGGAAATTCCCTTGAAAGGGAGAAGCTTTACTTGGAGCAATATGAAAACTGCCCCTCTTTTGGAGAAGTTGGACTGGGTTTTTAGATCTGAAGCTTGGGCTTCTCATTATCCAAATATAGTTGTGTTGCCTTTGGCTAAACCTGTGTCAGATCACATACCCTGCCTTGTTCAAATTGGAACTCACATCCCTAAGGCAAGAATTTTCATATTTGAAAACTTCTGGCTGAAAATTCAGGGATTTAATGATATTGTAAAACAAAACTGGGAACAAGAAAAGCCGATAAATGACAGTGCCAAGAAAATAACTGCGAAATTCAAGAGACACGGGAAATGTTTGAAATATGGGAAAAATCTATATCACGGTTAAGCACCTCAATCAAGGCCACAAATGAGGTGATCATGTTCTTTGACACAATTGAGGATTTCAGACCCCTAACTGATATTGAATGGAATGGTAGGGATTTTCTAAAACAACATCTCATAAATCTGCTAAAATTACAGAAAATCTACTAGCAGCAGAGGGCAACCATTAGATGGGTAAAGTTTGGGGAAGCTAACTCCAAGTATTTTTCAAGCCAAAGCTACAATAAAATACGAAGTTAATCATATTGATTTGCCTTCGGGATGAGATGGGGAATTCTTTTAGAGATCAGAGTACTAAGGCAAATATTCTCCATAATGCTTTCAAGAAGAGGCTGAATACTTCTATTCCAACTTTTAATCCTTTAAATTTGGAAAGCCTTCTGCACAGAAATCTTGATCTGAACATGCTTTGGGAACCTTTTACAAAATAATAAATTGAGAAGGTCATCCAAGAGTTACCCATTGAAAAGGCACCAAGGCCAGATGGCTTCAACACAAAAAAATTCAAGCATAGCTGGGATATAATTGCACCTAATTTCTATGCTTTGATTGAGGACTTTTACCATGGCAGGGTCAGTCTAGAAAGTATAAATTCCTCCTTCGTAACTTAATCCCCAAAAATATGCTCCCATCATTCCCAATGACTTCAGACCAATTTCATTGCTCAATTGTGAAGGAAATATGCCCTAGAGGCAATAATAAAGTTGTTATTTATATTTCCTTACATCATGATAAATGTTTATTATTCATGCTAGAATTGTATTAACCAGAAACTTAGTACATGTGTGAATACATAGACAAACAGAATGTCACAAGTATGCCTCTACTTGACTAGCTCGTTGAATCAATGATGGTTATGTTTCCTAACCATAGACATGAGTTGTCATTTGATTAACAAGATCACATCATTAGAGAATGATGTGATTGACTTGACCCATCCATTAGCTTAGCACGATGATCGTTTAGTTTGATGCTATTGCTTTCTCCATAACTTATACATGTTCCTATGACTATGAGATCATGCAACTCCCGAATATCGGAGGAACACTTAGTGTGCTATCAAATGTCACAACGTAACTCGGTGACTATAAAGATGCTCTACAGGTGTCTCTGATGGTGTTTGTTGAGTTGGCATAGATCGAGACTAGGATTTGTCACTCCAAGTATCGGAGAGGTATCTCTGGGCCCTCTCGGTAATGCACATCACTATAAGCCTTGAAAGCAATATGACTAATAAGTTATTTATGGGATGATGCATTACGGAACGAGTAAAGAGACTTGCCGGTAACGAGATTGAACTACGTATTGAGATACCGACGATCGAATCTCGGGCAAGTAACATACCGATGACAAAGGGAATAACGTACATCTTTATGCGATTTGACCGATAAAGATCTTCGTAGAATATGTGGGAGCCAATATGAACATCCAGGTTCTGCTATTGGTTATTGACCGGAGACGTGTCTTGGTCATGTCTACATAGTTCTGGAACCCGTAGGGTCCACACACTTAATGTTCAGTGACGATCGGTATTATGAGTTTATGAGTTTTGATGTACCGAAGATAGTTCGAAGTCCCGGATGTGATCACTGACATGACGAGGAGTCTTGAAATGGTCGAGACATAAAGATGGATATATTGGATGGCTATATTCGGACACTGAAAGTGTTCTGGTTGATTTTAGAGAAAACCGGAGTGCCGAAGGGTTACCAGAACCCCCCCCCACCCTGGGGAACTAATGGGCCACATGGGCCTTAGTGGAGAGAGAGAGGGCCGGCCAAGGCAGGGATGCACGCGCCCTCCCCATCTAGTCCGAATTGGACTTGGGAAGGGGGGCGGCGCCCCCTTTCCTTCTCCCTTCTCCTCTCCTTCCTTCCCCCTTCCTCCTCCTAGTTGGACTAGGAAATGGGGAGTCCTACTCCTACTATGAGGAGGAATCCTCCCCCCTTGGCGCGCCCCAAGGGCCAGCCGGCCTCCCCCCTTACTCCTTTATATACGGGGGCAGGGGGCACCCTAGAACACACAAGTTGATCATTGATCCCTTAGCCGTGTGCGGTGCCCCCCACCACCATAATCCACCTCGGTCATATCGTCGTAGTGCTTAGGCGAAGCCCTGTGTCGGTAGCTTCATCATCACTGTCATCATGCTGTCGTGCTGACGAAGCTCTCCCTCGACACTCAACTAGATCAAGAGTGCGTGGGATGTCACTGAGCCAAACGTGTGCAGATCGCAGAGGTGTCATACTTTCGGTACTAGGATCGGACGGATCATGAAGACGTACGACTACATCAACTGCGTTGTCATAATTCTTCCTCTTATGGTCTAGGAGGGCACGTGGACAACACTCTTCCCCTTTCGTTTCTATGCATCACCATAATAGATCTTGCATGTGCGTAGGAAATTTTTTGAAATTACTGTGTTCCCCAATAGTGGCATCAAAGCCAGGTCTATGCGTAGATGTTATATGCACGAGTAGAACACAAAGGAGTTGTGGGCGTGGGTATATATATATTTCGTGTCATCACTAGTTGATTCTTGATTCAGCGGTATTGTTGGATGAAGCGGCCCTGGCCGACATTACGCGTACGCTTACACGAGACTGGTTCTACCGACGTGCTTCGCACACAGGTGGCTGGTGGGTCTCAGTTTCTCCAACTTTAGTTGAATCGGATTCAATGAACAGGGTTCTTTCTAAAGATCAAAAAGCAATCACTATACCGCGTTGTGGTTTTTGATGCGTAGGTAAGAACGGCTCTTTCTCAGCCCGTAGCAGCCACGTAAAACTTGCAACAACAAAGTAGAGGATGTCTAACTTGTTTTTGCAGGGCATGTTGTGATGTGATATGGTCGAGGCATGATGCTAAATTTTATTGTATGAGATTATCATGTTTTGTAACACAGTTATCGGCAACTGGAAGGAGCCATATGGTTGTCTCTTTATTGTATGAAAGGCAGTCGCCATGTAATGGCTTTACTTTATCACTAAGCGGTAGCGATAGTCGTAGAAGAAATAGTTGGCGAGACAACAATGATGCTTCGATGGATATCAAGGTGTCAAGCCGGCGATGATGGTGATCATGACGGTGCTTTGGAGATGGAGATAAAAGGCACAAGATGATGATGGCCATACCATATCACTTATATTGATTGCATGTGATGTTTATCCTTTATGCATCTTATTTTTCTTAGTTCGACGGTAGCATTATAAGATGATCTCTCACTAAATTTCAAGGTATAAGTGTTCTCCCTGAGTATGCACCGTTTCTACAGTTCATCGTGCCGAGACACCACGTGATGATCGGGTGTGATAAGCTCTACGTTCACATACAACGGGTGCAAGCCAGTTTTGCACACGCAGAATACTCAGGTTAAACTTGACGAGCCTAGCATATGCAGATATGGCCTCGGAACTCTGAGACCGAAAGGTCGAGCGTGAATCATATTGTAGATATGATCAACTTAGTGATGTTCACCATTGAAAACTACTCCATCTCACGTGATGATTGGACATGGTTTAGTTGATATGGAAAACGTGATCACTTAGATGATTAGAGGGATGTCTATCTAAGTGGGAGTTCTTAAGTAATTCGATTAATTGAACTTTAATTTATCATGAACTTAGTACCTGATAATATTTTGCATGTCTATGTTGTGGTAGATAGAAGGCCCGTGTTGTTGTTCCGTTGAATTTTAATGTGTTCCTAGAGAAAGCTAAGTTGAAAGATGATGGTAGCAATTACACGGACTCGGTCCGTAACTTGAGGATTATCCTCATTGCTGCACAGAAGAATTACGTCATGGAAGCATCGCTAGGTGACAAACCCGCTGCAGGAGCAACGCTAGATGTTCTGAACACCTGGCATATCAAAGTTGATGACTACTTGATAGTTCAGTGTGCCATGCTTTACGGCTTAGAACCGGGACTTCAACGACATTTTGAATGTCATGGAGCATAAGAGATGTTCCAGGAGTTGAAGTTAATATTTCAAGCAAATGCTCGGATTGAGAGATATGAAGTCTCCAATAAGTTCTACAGCTGTAAAATGGAGGAGAATAGTTCTGTCAGTGAACATATACTCAGAATATATGGGTACCACAACCACTTGACTCAGCTAGGAGTTAATCTTCCTGATGATAGTGTCATTGACAGAGTTCTTCAATCACTGCCACCAAGCTACAAGAGCTTAGTGATGAACTATAATATGCAAGGGATGGATAAGACTATTTCCAAGCTCTTCGCAATGCTAAAGGTTGCGGAGGTAGAAATCAAGAAGGAGCATCAAGTGTTGATGGTCAACAAGACCACTAGTTTCAAGAAAAAAAGGTAAATGGAAGATGGGGAACTTCAAGAAGAACAGCAAGCCAGTTGCTGCTCAAGTGAAGAAACCCAAGTCTGGACCTAAGCCTGAAACTGAGTGCTTCTACTACAAAGGGACTGGTCACTGGAAGCAGAACTGCCCCAAGTATTTGGCGGAGAAGAAGGATGGCAAAGTGAAAGGTATATTTGATATACATTTTATTGATGCGTACCTTACTAATGCTCACAGTAGTGCGTGGGTATTTGATACTAGTTCAGTTGCTAACATTTGCAACTCGAAACAGGGGCTACGGATTAAGCGAATATTGGCTAAGGATGAGGTGATGATACGCGTGGGAAATGGTTCCAAAGTGGATGTGATCACCGTCGGCATGCTACCTCTACATCTACCTTCGGGATTAATTTTAGACCTAAATAATTGTTATTTGGTGCCAGCGTTGAGCATGAACATTATATCTGGATCTTGTTTGATGCGAGACGGTTATTCATTTAAATCAGAGAATAATGGTTGTTCTATTTATGTGAGTAATATCTTTTATGGTCATGCACCCTTGATGAGTGGTCTATTTTTACTAAATCTTGATAGCAGTGATACACATATTCATAGTATTGAAACCAAAAGATGCAGAGTTGATAATGATAGTGCAACTTATTTGTGGCACTGCCGTTTGGGTCATATTGGTGTAAAGCGCATGAAGAAACTCCATTCTGATGGACTTCTGGAATCACTTGATTATGAATCACTTGGTACTTGCGAACCATGCATCATGGGCAAGATGACTAAAACTCCGTTCACCAGAACAATGGAGCGAGCAACAGAGTTATTGGAAATCATACATACTGATGTATGTGGTCCAATGAACATTGAGGCTCACGGCGGATATCGTTATTTTCTCACCTTCACAGATAATTTGAGCAGATATGGGTATATCTACTTGATGAAACATAAGTCTAAAACATTTGAAAAGTTCAAAGAATTTCAGAGTGAAGTGCAAAATTGTGATGGCCTGACTTATTAGGGATGATAGACTACTCATATCAATAAGGAATTCCTTCTTTTCCGGTAGCCCATTCGGACAGAACTCCAAAGTTAAGCATGCTCAGCTTGGAGTAGTATCAGGATGGGTGACCGACTGGGAAGTTGCTCCTGGGTGTGCATGAGTGAGGACAAAGTGCGCAGAAAAGACTAGTATTGATCTGTGGGGCCAGTCTAGATCCCGCCAGGAGTAACGACCACCAGCGGGTGTGTCCGGGGCGTTACAAAAATCATCGTAACAAGAAAATAAAGTTTCTACGATCTGATCGTGGAGGTGAATATTTGAGTTATGAGTTTGGTCTTCATTTGAAACAATGCGGAATAGTTTCGCCACTCACGCCACCTGGAACACCACAACGTAATGGTGTGTCCGAACGTCGTAATCGCACTTAATTAGATATGGTGCGATCTATGATGTTTCTCACTGATTTACCGCTATCGTTTTGGGGTTATGCTTTAGAGACGGCTGCATTCACGTTAAATAGGGAACCATCAGAATCCGTTGAGATGACACCTTATGAACTGTGGTTTGGCAAGAAACCCAAGTTGTCATTTCTTAAAGTTTGGGGCTGCGATGCTTATGTGAAAAAGCTTCAACCTGATAAGCTCGAACCCAAATCAGAGAAATGTGTCTTCATAGGACCCAAATGAGACTATTGGGTACACCTTCTATCACAGATCCGAAGGCAAGATATTCGCCGCTAAGAATGGATCCTTTCTAGAAAAAGAGTTTCTTTTGAAAGGAGTGTGAGGAAAGTAGAACTTGATGAGGTAATTGTACCTTCTCCCTTATTGGAAAGTAGTTCATTACAGAAGTCAGTTCCAGTGATAACTACAACAATCAGTGAGGAAGTTAATGATCATGATCATGAAACTTCTGATAAAGTTACTACCGAACCTCGTAGGTAAACCAGAATACGATCCGCACTAGCGTGGTATCGTAATCCTGTTCTGGAGGTCATGTTACTTGACCATGATGAACCTACGAACTATGAAGAAGCGATGACGAGCCCAGATTCTGCGAAATGGCTTGAGGCCATGAAATCTGAGATGGGATCCATGTATGAGAGCAAAGGGTGGACTTTGGTTGACTTGCCCGATGATCGGCAAGCCATAGAGAATAAATGGATCTTCAAGAAGAAGACTGACGCTGACGGTAATGTTACTGTCAACAAAGCTCAACTTGTTGCGAAAGGTTTTCAACAAGTTCAAGGAGTTGACTACGATGAGACCTTCTCGCCCGTAGCGATGCTTAAGTCTGTCCGAATCATGTTAGCAATTGCTGGATTTTATGATTATGAAATTTGGCAAATGGATGTCAAAACTGCATTCCTTAATGGATATCTTAAAGAAGAGTTCTATATGATGCAACCAGAAGGTTTTATCGATCCAAAAGGTGCTAACAAAGTGTGCAAGCTCCAGCGATCCATTTATGGACTGGTGCAAGCCTCTCGGAGTTGGAATATACGCTTTGATAGTGTGATCAAAGCATATGGTTTTATACAGACTTTTGGAGAAGCCTATATTTACAAGAAAGTGAGTGGGAGGTCTGTAGTATTTCTGATATTATATGTAGATGACATATTGTTGATCGGAAATGATACTGAATTTCTGAATAGCATAAAAGGATACTTGAATAAGTATTTTTCAATGAAAGACCTCGGTGAATTTGCTTATATATTGGGCATCAAGATCTATAGAGATAGATCAAGACACTTAATTGGACTTTCACAAAGCACATACCTTGATAAAGTTCTGAAAAAGTTCAAAATGGATCAGGCAAAGAAAGGGTTCTTGCCTGTGTTACAAGGTGTAAAGTTGAGTCAGACTCAATGCCCGACCACTGCAGAAGATAGAGAGAAAATGAAAGTCATTCCCTATGCTTCAGCCATAGGTTCTATCATGTATGCAATGTTGTGTACCAAACCTGATGTATGCCTTGCTATTAGTTTAGGAGGGAGGTACCAAAGTAATCCAGGAGTGGGTCACTTGACAGTGGTCAAGAACATCCTGAAATACCTGAAAAGGACTAAGGATATGTTTCTCATATATGGAGGTGACAAAGAGCTCGTCGTAGACGGTTACGTTGATGCAAACTTTGACACTGAACCGGATGACTCTAAGTCACAAACCGGATACGTGTTTTTATTAAATGGTGAAGCTGTCAGTTGGTGCAGTTCCAAGCAGTGCGTCGTGGTAGGATCTATGTGTGAAGCGGAGTACATAGCTGCTTCAGAAGCAGCAAATGAAGGAGTCTGGATGAAGGAGTTCATATCCGATCTAGGTGTCATACCTAGTGCATCGGGTCCAATGAAAATCTTTTGTGACAACACTAGTGCAATTGCCTTGGCAAAGGAATCCAGATTTCACAAGAGAACCAAACACATCAAGAGACGCTTCAATTCCATCCGCGATCAAGTCAAGGAGGGAGACATAGAGATTTACAAGATACATATAGATCTGAATGTTGCAGACCCATTGATTAAGCCTCTCTCACGAGCAAAACATGATCAGCACCAAGACTCCATGGGTGTTAGAATCATTACAATGTAATCTAGATTATTGACTCTAGTGCAAGTGGGAGAGTAAAGCAAATATGCCCTAGAGCCAATAATAAAGTTGTTATTTATATTTCCTTATATCATGATAAATGTTTATTATTCATGCTAGAATTGTATTAACCGGAAACTTAGTACATGTGTGAATACATAGACAAACAGAATGTCACTAGTATGCCTCTACTTGACTAGCTCGTTGAATCAATGATGGTTATGTTTCCTAACCATAGACATGAGTTTTCATTTGATTAATGAGATCACATCATTAGAGAATGATGTGATTGACTTGACCCATCCGTTAGCTTAGCACAATGATCGTTTAGTTTATTGCTATTGCTTTCTCCATAACTTATACATGTTCCTATGACTATGAGATCATGCAACTCCCGAATGCCGGAGGAACACTTAGTGTGATATCAAACGTCATAACGTAACTGGGTGACTATAAAGATGCTCTACAGGTGTCTCCAATGGTGTTTGTTGAGTTCGCATAGATCGAGATTAAGATTTGTCACTCCAAGTATCGGAGAGGTATCTCTGGGCCCTCTCGGTAATGCACATTGCTATTAGCCTTGCAAGCAATATGACTAATAAGTTAGTTACGGGATGATCACATTACGGAACAAGTAAAGAGACTTGCCGGTAACGAGATTGAACTAAGTATTGAGATACCGACGATTGAATCTCGGGAAAGTAACATACCGATGACAAAGGGAACAACGTATATCGTTATGCGGTTTGACCGATAAAGATCTTCATAGAATATGTGGGAGCCAATATGAACATTCAGGTTCCGCTATTGGTTATTGACCAGAGATGTGTCTCAGTCATGTCTACATAGTTGTTGAACCCGTAGGGTCCGCACGCTTAATGTTCAGTGACGATCGATATGATGAGTTTATGTGTTTTGATGTACCGAAGATAGTTCGGAGTCCCGAATGTGATCACGGACATGATGAGGAGTCTCGAAATGGTCGAGGCATAAATATTGATATATTGGACGGCTATATTCATACACCGGAAATGTTTCGGGTGATTTCGTAGAAAGCCGGAGTGCCGGAGGGTTACCGGAACCCCCCGGGGAACTAATGGGCCACATGGGCTTTAGTGGAGAGAGAGAGAGAGGGCCGGCCAAGGCAGGGCCGCACGCCCCCTCCCCCTCTAGTCCAAATTGGACTAGGGAACGGGGGGTGGCACCCCCCTTTCCTTCTCCCTTCTCCTCTCCTTCCTTCCCCTTTCCTCCTCCTAGTTGGACTAGGAAAGGGGGAGTCCTACTCCTACTAGGAGGAGGACTCCTCCCCTCCTTGGCGTGCCCCAAGGGCTAGCCAGCCTCCCCCTTGCTCCTTTATATACGGGGGCAGGGGCACCCTAGAACAAACAAGTTGATCATTAATCCCTTAGCCGTGTGCGGTGCCCCCCTCCACCATAATCCACCTCGGTCATATCGTCGTAGTGCTTAGGCGAAGCCCTGCGCCAGTAGCTTCATCATCACCGTCATCACACTGTCATGCTGACGAAGCTCTCCCTCAACACTCAGTTGGATCAAGAGTTCATGGGGCGTCACCGAATCGAATGTGTGCAGATCGCGGAGGTGCCATACTTTCGATACTAGGATCGGTCGGATCATGAAGACGTATGACTACATCAACCGCGTTGTCATAACGCTTCCACTTATGGTCTATGAGGGTACATGGACAACACTCTTACCCTTTCGTTGCTATGCATCACCATGATAGATCTTGCATGTGCGTAGGAAATTTTTTTAAATTACTGCTTTCCCCAACAAATTGCTCAATCCAGATCATCACCAAACTTCTGGCAAACAGGTTACAAAGAGTTATCTTACAGCTAGTTCACATACACCAATATGGCTTTCTCAAATCAAGATCAATTCGGGATTTTTTTAGCTTGGACCTATGAATACATTAATAAATGCAAATGCTCTGGTAAAGAAAACATTGTTTTAAATCTAGACTTTGAGAAGGCCTTTGACCCCATTGAGCACCAAACCATCAAACACATACTTACTGCAAGAGGTTTTAGCACAAGATGGCTTATGTGGATGGACATGATCTTTTCATCTGTTTTTTCTTCAATATTACTTAATGGAGTACCAAGAAAGCAATTCCTATGCAAGAGAGGGGTAAGGCAGGGAGATCCTACCTCACCTTTTCTTTTTGTTCTGGCAGCAAACATTTTGCGGTCTATCATGAATGAAGCCATGTAGAACAATTTGATCAGCAGACCTTTGGAAAATCACTCATGCACTGACTTTCCAGTGATTCAGTATCTTGATGGCAATGTACTCATTTTACCTGTTTGTGAAGCCCATGTGGAACAATTGAAAAACTTGCTACTTCATTTCACTGTCTTTACTGGTCTAAGGGTAAACTTTGAGAAATCAGTTATGATGTCAAACAACACTAGTCATGAAAAAGTGCAAATTCTGGCTACTAGGTTTGGATGTAGCATTAGAAGCTTTCCTTTCACCTACCTTGGTCTTCCTATGAGTCTTGTTAAGCCAAAATTAGAAGGCTTTGTTCCAGTGATCAAAAGAATTGACAAGAGGCTTTCTGGTTATCCAACTTTCCTATCATATGGAGACAAGCTTACTTTGATTAAATCAGTCTTCACCAGCCTGCCCACCTTCTTTATGTGTACTCTTGATTTGCTAGCTGGCATTATAGAACATATTAACAAATATCTGAGACAGTGCTTTTGGAGAAAACACGACATGGAAGACAGAGGCACGACACGTATCTCATGGAGTAAGGTTTGCATCCCAAGGAGGAGGGAGGGTTGGAGTACTCACTGTTGCCATCCATAAAAAATGCCTTCTTATGAAACATCTACACAAGTTCTTACATCATGAGGACCTGCCTTGGGTAAAGCTTATTTGGGAATCTTACTACACTGAAGGGGTGCTCACTAATAGGCATGTGGGATCTTTCTGGTGGAAGAGTGTACTCAAACTAATCCCTCGGTTTAAGTTGATATCCAATGGTGAAATTGGCTAGGGTAATACCATTATCTTCTGACAAGACAATTTGGGTCATGGAACAATCAAAGACAGATTCCCAGAACTATATTCCTTCTCCTCCTCCAATGCAACCATGATAGTCTAGGAATTTTTCCAAGCAACACATATTGTGGATAACTTTCATACTCCATTATCAGCTCAGGCCCATCAGCAACTCCAAGAATTGCAAAATATTTCTCAGCAACTTTAGATCACCACACACTTTGATAGATGGATATATCCTTGGGGCACTTCCTTTTCCTCCATCAAAATGTACAAAGAATTGACCAAAGGAGAACTAGCTTCTCCCATTTTCAAGAATATTTGGAGAAGTGCTACTATGCTAAGACACAAAATCTTATTTTGTCTATTGATGCATGACAAAGTTAATACATGGAATCTGCTACAGAGGAAGTCTTTTGACCTGCCCTCATATAACTATGCACTATGCCAGCGCCATACTATGGAGACAACTATGCACCTCTTATGGGATTGTGATTTTGCTATAAACTGCTGGAACTCCATTCTTGGTCACAGAAACAGAGGTATTTCAGTCTATGATGAGATCTTATTCACACTTCAAGAACTACATGCACCTATTGCCATGGAAATTACTATTATTGGCTGCTAGAACATCTGGATTCACAAAAATTGAGTAATATTTATGGCGAATACAACATTAGTTCACTCTTGGAGGACTTCATTTAGGTCTGACATGCTTCTGATCAGACACAAAATCAAAGCCAAATTTGAAGATCAACTTTCAAGTTGGATTGACTGTTTTTTGAACTAATTCCCATGTTGCCTCAGGGTTTTACAAAAACAGGAGTAGGTTAATCTCTTTGATTGAGCTTTCTGTATATTTTGTACTCTGTAAATACTAAATATTTTATTTTAACGCAATTGTCGTAGAATGATTGTTCTACAGTTTTCGGTCAAAATAACGTATCCTGGTAAGTTCCCACTAGCAACCTATGTATGGTGTTTGGTGTGCCCACCCATGATGGTTGGGGTTCCTTACTTGTAGGTTGATAAACCACAAGTCTAGGGGGTATATTGTAGCCCTTTTTGATAAGTAAGAATATTGACCCCAATACTAATGTGTTGTTCTTACTTGAACAACTAACATATTTATGATTATACCCTCTATGCAAGAATCGACGTATTTAAGATAACATCTAACCATAGTATTAAATTCTAGAGTTTCAATAGCTCCTCATGCAACAATTCATAAACTTAGGGTTTGATAATATATGTCACTCCAATCACCCACCATAGTTAAAATAATAATACTACCCACCCGTCTAGGTCTAGGCCCATAATGCTTAAGTGATATGCATTTGATGCTGAAGTGAGAAGTACGAAGAACCGCCACAACCTACCACACCTCTCGGAGACCACCGAAGAACAAACTCCAACACTAGGTGCTAGATCCACCAATGGCCGACTCGGCGCAGCGCGAGCTGTCGTGCCCTGCCGATCATCGTGTCGGCAAGGAGCAGCGGAACACTGCCTGAGGCCAAGAACCACCAAAACTCGGTTATGTTTCCTATCCATAGACATGAGTTGTTATTTGATTAACGGGATCACATCATTAGAGAATGATGTGATTGACTTGACCCATCCGTTATCTTAGCACGATGATCGTTTAGTTTGTTGCTATTGCTTTCTTCATGACTTACACATGTTCCTATGACTATGAGATTATGCAACTCCTGAGTACCGGCGGAGCACTTTGTGTGCTACCAAACGTCACAACGTAACTGGGTGATTATAAAGGTGCTCTACAGTTGTCTCCAATGGTGCTTGTTGAGTTGGCATAGATCGTGATTAGGATTTGTCACTCCGGTTGTCAGAGAGGTATCTCTTGGCCCTCTCGGTAATGCACATCACTATAAGCCTTGCAAGAATTGTGACTAATGAGTTAGTAGTGGGATGATGCATTATGGAACGAGTAAAGAGACTTGCCGGTAACAAGATTGAACTAGGTATGAGGATACCAACGATCGAATCTCGGGAAAGTAACATACCAATGACAAAGGGAACAACGTATGTTCTTTTGCGGTTTGACCGATAAAGATCTTCGTAGAATATGTAGGAGCCAATATGAGCATCCAGTTTCCGCTATTGTTTATTGACCGGAGACGATTCTCGGTCATGTCTACATAATTCTCGAACCCGTAGGGTCCGCACCTTAACCATCGGTATTATGAGTTTATGTGTTTTGATGTACCGAATGTAGTTCAGAGTCCCGGATATGTTCACGGACATAACAAGGAGTCTCGAAATGGTTGAGACATAAAGATCGACATATTGGATGACTATGTTTGGACTTCGGAAGGGTTCTGGGCAAGTTCGGACAAATACCGGAGTACCGGGGGGTTACCGGAACCCCTCGGGGAGTGTAATGGGCCTATTGGGCCTTAGTGGAGAAGAGGAGGGCGGCCAGGGCAGGCCGCGCGCCCCCTCTCCCTCTAGTCCGAATTGGACAAGGAGGGGGACGTCGCCCCCTTTCCTTCCCCCTCTATCCTCCTTCCCCCTCTCTCCTACTCCTACTCTTGAAGGGTTGGAGTCCTACTCCCGATGGGAGTAGGACTCCCCTTGGGGCGCGCCTAGTAGGGCCGGCCTCTCCCCCTCCTCCACTCCTTTATATACGGGGGAAGGGGGCACCCCATAGACACAAGTTGATCAGTTGATCTTTTAGCCGTGTGCGGTGCCCCCCTCCACCATAATCCACCTTGGTCATATCGTAGCGGTGCTTAGGCGAAGCCCTGCATTGGTAGCATCATCATCACCGTCATCACGCCGTCGTGCTAACGAAACTATCCCTCAAAGCTCTGCTGGATCGGAGTTCGTGGGACGTCACCGAGTTGAACGTGTGCTGAACTCGGAGGTGCCGTATGTTCGGTACTTGGATCGGTCGGATCATGAAGACGTACGACTACATCAACCGCGTTCTCATAATGCTTCCGCTTACGGTCTACGAGGGTACGTAGACGATACTCTCCCCTCTCGTTCCTATGGATCACCATGATCTTGCATGTGCGTAAGAAATTTTTTGAAATTACTGCGTTCCCCAACAGTGGCATCCAAGCCAGGTCTATGCGTAGATGTTATATGCACGAGTAGAACACAAAGGAGTTGTGGGCGTGGGTACATACATATTGCTTGCCTTCACTAGTTGATTCTTGATTCAGCGGCATTGTTGGATGAAACGGCCTAGACCGACATTACGCGAATGCTTACGCGAGACTGGTTCTACCGACGTGCTTCGCACACAGGTGGCTAGTGGGTGTTCGTTTCTCCAGCTTTAGTTGAATCAGATTCAATGAACAGGATTCTTTCTGAAGATTAAAAAGCAATCACTATACCGCATTGTGGTTTTTGATGCGTAGGTAAGAACGGTTCTTGCTCAGCCCGTAGCAGCCACGTAAAACTTGCAACAACAAAGTAGAGGATGTCTACCTTGTTTTTGCAGGGCATGTTGTGATGTAATATGGTCAAGACATGATGCTAAATTTTATTGTATGAGATGATCATGTTTTGTAACACAGTTATCGGCAACTGGCAGGAGCCATATGGTTGTCGCTTTATTGTATGAAATGCAATCGCCATGTAATTGCTTTACTTTATCACTAAGGGGTAGCGATAGTCGTGGAGGCAATAGTTGGCATGACGACAACGATGCTTCGGTGTAGATCAAGGTGTCAAGCCGGTGACGATGGTGATCATGACGGTGCTTTGGAGATGGAGATCACAGGCAGAAGATGATGATTGCCATATTATATCACTTATATTGATTGCATGTGATGTTTATCTTTTATGCATCTTATTTTGCTTAGATCGACAGTAGCATTATAAGATGATCTCTCACTAAATTTCAAGGTATAAGTGTTCTCCCTGAGTATGCACCGTTGCAAAAGTTTGTTGTGTCGAGACACCACGTGGTGATTGGGTGTGATAAGCTCTACGTTCACATACAATGGATGCAAGCCAGTTTTGCACACGCAAAATACTCGGGTTAAACTTGACGAGCCTAGAATATGCAGATATGGCCTCGGAACACTGAGACCGAAAGGTCGAGCGTGAATCATATAGTAGATATGATCAACATAGTGATGTTCACCATTGAAAACTACTCCATCTCACTTGATGATCGGACATGGTTTAGTTGATATGGATCATGTGATCACTTAGATGATTAGAGGGATGTCTGTCTAAGTGGGAGTTCTTAAGTAATATGATTAATTGAACTTTAATTTATCATGAACTTAGTACCTGATAGTATTTTGCATATCTATGTTGTTGTATATAGATGGCTCGTGTTGTTGTTCCGTTGAATTTTAATGTGTTCCTTGAGAAAGAAAAGTTGAAAGATGATGGTAGCAATTACACAGACTTGGTCCATAACTTGAGGATTATTCGTATTGCTGCATAGAAGAATTATGTCCTGGAAGCACCGCTAGGTGCCAATCCCGTTGCAGGAGCAATGCCAGATGTTATGAACGTCTGGCAGAGCAAAGCTGATGACTACTCGATAGTTCAGTGTGCCGTGCTTTATGGCTTAGAACTGGGACTTCGACAACGTTTTGAATGTCATGGAGCATATGAGATGTTCCAGGAGTTGAAGTTAATATTTCAAGCAAATACCCATATTGAGAGATATGAAGTCTCCAATAAGTTCTACAGCTGCAAGATGGAAGAGAATAGTTCTGTCAATGAGCATATACTCAAAATGTCTGGGTATAACAATCACTTGATTCAACTGGGAGTTAATCTTCCGGATGATAGTTTCATTGATGGAATTCTTCAGTCACTACCACCAAGCTACAAGAGCTTCGTGATGAACTATAATATGCAAGGGATGGATAAGACAATTCCTGAGCTCTTCGCAATGCTAAAGGGTGCGGAGGTAGAAATCAAGAAGGAGCATCAAGTGTTGATGGTCAACAAGACCACCAGTTTCAAGAATAAGGGTAAAGGGAAGAAGGGGAACTTCAATAAGAATGGCAAGCAAGTTGCTTCTCAAGTGAAGAAACCCAAGTCTGGACCTAAGCCTGAGACTGAGTGCTTCTACTACAAAGGGACTGGTCACTGGAAGCGGAACTGCCCCAAGTATTTGGCGGATAAGAAGGATGGCAAGGTGAACAAAGGTATATGCGATATACATATTATTGATGTGTACCTTACTAATGCTCGCAGTAGCACCTGGGTATTTGATACTGGTTCTGTTGCTAATATCTGCAACTCGAAACAGGGGCTACGGATTAAGCGGAGATTGGCTAAGGATGAGGTGACGATGCGCGTGGGAAATGGTTCCAAAGTCGATGTGATCGCGGTCGGCATGCTACCTCTACATCTACCTTCGGGATTAATTTTGGACCTGAATAATTGCTATTTGGTGCCAGCATTGAGCATTAACATTATATCTGGATCTTGTTTGATGCGAGACGGTTATTCATTTAAATCTGAGAATAATGGTTGTTCTATTTATATGAGTAATATCTTTTATGGTCATGCACTCTTAAGAGTGGTCTATTTTTGATGAATCTCGATAGTAGTGATACACATATTCATAATATTGAAGCCAAAAGATGCAGAGTTGATAATGATAGTACAACTTATTTGTGGCACTTCTATTTAGGTCATATTGGTGTAAAGCGCATGAAGAAACTCCATTATGATGGACTTTTGGAATCACTTGATTATGAATCACTTGGTACTTGCGAACCATGCCTCGTGGGCAAGATGACTAAAATGCCGTTCTCTGAAACTATGGAGGGAGCAACAGATTTGTTGGAAATCATACATACTGATGTATGTGGTCCGATGAATGTTGAGGCTCGCGGCGGGTATCGTTATTTTCTCACCTTCACAGATGATTTGAGCAGATATGGGTATATCTACTTGATCAAACATAAGTCTGAAACATTTAAAAAGTTCAAAGAATTTCAGAGTGAAGTGGAAAATCATCGTAACAAGAAAATAAAGTTTCTACGATCTGATCATGGAGGAGAATATTTGAGTTATGAGTTTGGTCTTCATTTGAAACAATGTGGAATAGTTTCGCAACTCACGCCACCCAGAACACCACAGCGTAATGGTGTGTCCGAACGTCGTAATCGTACTTTACTAGATATGGTGCAATCTATGATGTCTCTTACTGATTTACCGCTATCGTTTTTGGGTTATGCTTTAGAGACGGCTGCATTCACGTTAAATAGGGCACCATCTAAATCCATTGAGACAACGCCTTATGAACTGTGGTTTGGCAAGAAACCAAAGTTCTCGTTTCTTAAAGTTTGGGGTTGTGATGCTTATGTGGAAAAGCTTCAACCTGATAAGCTCGAACCCAAATCGGAGAAATGTGTCTTCATAGGATACCCAAAGGAGACTGTTGGGTACACCTTCTATCACAGATCCGAAGGCAAGACATTCGTTTGTAAGATTGGATCCTTTCTAGAGAAGGAGTTTCTCTCGAAAGAAGTGAGTGGGAGCAAAGTAGAACTTGATGAGGTAATTGTACCTTCTCCCTTATTGGCAAGTAGTTCATCACAGAAATATGTTCCTGTGACTCCTACACCAATTAGTGAGTAAGCTAATAATGAAGATCATGTAACTTCAGATCAAGTTACTACCGAACCTCGTAGGTCAATCAGAGTAAGATCTGCACCAGAGTGGTATGGTAATCCTGTTCTGGAAGTCATGTTACTTTACCATGACAAACCTACGACCTATGAGGAAGCTATGATGAGCCCAGATTCCGCAAAATGGCTTGAGGCCATGAAATCTGAGATGGGATCCATGTATGAGAAGAAAGTGTGGAGTTCGGTTGACTTGCCCGATGATCGGCAAGCCATGGAGAATAAATGGATCTTCAAGAAGAAGACTGACGTTGACGGTAATGTTACTGTCTACAAAGCTCGACTTGTTGCAAAAGGTTTTCGACAAGTTCAAGGAGTTGACTACGATGAGACTTTCTCACTCGTAGCGATGCTTAAGTCCATCCGAATCATGTTAGCAATTGCCGCATTTTATGATTATGAAATTTGGCAAATGGATGTAAAGACTGCATTCCGAAATGGATTTCTGGAAGAAGAGTTGTATATGATGCAACCCGAAGGTTTTATCGATCCAAAGGGAGCTAACAAAGTGTGTAAGCTCGAGCGATCCATCTATGGACTGGTGCAAGCATTTCGGAGTTGGAATAAATGTTTTGATAGTGTGATCAAAGCATATGGTTTTATATAGACTTTTGGAGAAGCCTGTATTTACAAGAAAGTGAGTGGGAGCTCTTTAGCATTTCTAATATTATATGTCAATGACATATTGTTGATTGGAAATGATATAGAATTTCTGGATAGCATAAAAGGATACTTGAATAAGAGGTTTTCAATGAAAGACCTCGGTGAAGCTCCTTATATATTGGGCATCAAGATCTATAAAGATAGATCAAGATGCTTAATTGGACTTTCACGAAGCACATACCTTGATAAAGTTTTGAAGAAGTTCAAAATGGATCAAGCAAAGAAAGGGTTCTTGCCTGTGTTACAAGCTGTGAAGTTGAGTCAGACTCAATGCCCAGCTACTGCAGAAGATAGAGAGAAAATGAAAGATGTTCCCTATGCTTCAGCCATAGGCTCTATCATGTATGCAATGTTGTGTACCAGACCTGATGTGTGCCTTGCTATTAGTTTAGCATGGAGGTACCAAAGTAATCCAGGAGTGGATCACTCGACAGCGGTCAAGAACATCCTGAAATACCTGAAAAGGACTAAGGATATGTTTCTCGTTTATGGAGGTGCCAAAGAGCTCATCGTAAATGGTTACGTCGCTGCAAGCTTTGACACTGATCTGGATGACTCTAAGTCACAAACTGGATACGTGTTTTTATTGAACGGTGGAGCTGTCAGTAGGTGCAGTTCTAAGCAAAGAGTCGTGGCGGGATGTACGTGTGAAGCGGAGTACATAGCTGCTTCAGAAGCTGCAAATGAAGGAGTCTGGATGAAGGAGTTCATATCTGATCTAGGTGTCATACCTAGTGCATCGGGTCCAATGAAAATCTTTTGTGACAATACTGGTGCAATTGCCTTGGCAAAGGAATCCAGATTTCACAAAAGAACCAAGCACATCAAGAGACTCTTCAATTCCATCCGCGATCAAGTCAAGGAGGGAGACATAGAGATTTGCAAGATACATACGGATCTGAATGTTGCAGGCCCGTTGACTAAGCCTCTCTCACGAGCAAAACATGATCAGCACCAAGACTCCATGGGTGTTAGAATCATTACTGTGTAATCTAGATTATTGACTCTAGTGCAAGTGGGAGACTGAAGGAAATATGCCCTAGAGGCAATAATAAAGTTGTTATTTATATCATGATAAATGTTTACTATTCATGCTAGAATTCTATTAACCAGAAACTTAGTACAAGTGTGAATACATAGACAAACAGAGTGTCACTAGTTTGCCTCTACTTGACTAGCTCGTTGAATCAATGATGGTTATGTTTCCTTACCATAGACATGAGTTGTCATTTGATTAACGGGATGACATCATTAGAGAATGATGTGATTGACTTGACCGATCTGTTAGCTTTGCACGATGATCGTTTAGTTTGTTGCTATTGCTTTCTTCATGACTTATACATGTTCCTATGACTATGAGATTATGCAACTCCCGAGTACCAGAGGAACACTTTGTGTGCTACCAAACGTCACAAAGTAACTGGGTGATTATAAAGGTGCTCTACAGGTGTCTCCGATGGTGCTTGTTGAGTTGGCATAGATCGAGATTAGGATTTGTCACTCCGATTGTCGGAGAGGTATCTCTGGGCCCTCTCGGTAATTCTCATCACTATAAGCCTTGCAAGCATTGTGACTAATGAGTTAGTTGCGGGATGATGCATTACGGAACGAGTAAAGATACTTGCCGGTAATGAGATTGAACTAGGTATGAGGATACCGACGATCGAATCTTGGGCAAGTAACATACCAATGACAAAGGGAACAACGTATGTTGTTATGCGGTTTGACCGATAAAGATCTTCGTATAATATGTAGGAGCCAATATGAGCATCCAGGTTCCGCTATTGATTATTGACCGGAGAAGATTCTCGGTCATTTCTACATAGTTCTCGAACCCATAGGGTCCGCACGCTTAACGTTCGGTGACGATCGGTATTATGAGTTTATGTGTTTTGATGTACCGAAGGTACTTCGGAGTCCCGGATATGATCACGGACATAACGAGGAGTCTCGAAATGGTCGAGACATAAAGATCGATATATTGGATGACTATGTTTGGACTTCAGAAGGGTTCCGGGCAAGTTCGGACAAATACTGGAGTACCTGGGGGTTACTGGAACCCCCGGGGGAGTGTAATGGGCCTATTGGGCCTTAGTGGAGAAGAGGAGGGGCGACCAGGGCAGGCCGCGCGCCCCCTCTCCCTCTAGTCCGAATTGTACAAGGAGGGGGCGGTGCCCCCCTTTCCTTCCTCCTCTCTCCTCCTTCTCTCTCTCCTACTCCTACTCTTGGAAGGGTTGGAGTCCTACTCCCGGTGGGAGTAGGACTACCCTTGGGGCGCGCCTAGGAGGGCCGGCCTCTCCCCCTCCTCCAGTCCTTTATATACGGGGGAAGGGGGCACCCCCTACACACAAGTTGATCAGTTGATCTTTTAGCCATGTGCGGTGTCCCCCTCCACCATAATCCACCTCGGTCATATCGTAGCGGTGCTTAGGCAAAGCCCTGCGTCGGTAGCATCATCATCACCGTCATCACGCCGTCGTGCTGACGGAACTCTCCCTCGAAGCTCTGCTGGATCGGAGTTCGTGGGATGTCACCGAGTTGAACGTGTGCTGAACTCGGAGGTGTCGTGCGTTCGGTACTTGGATCGGTCGGATCGTGAAGACGTATGACTACATCAACCGCGTTCTCATAACGCTTCCGCTTACGGTCTACAAGGGTACGTAGACGATACTCTCCCCTCTTGTTGCTATGCATCACCATGATCTTGCGTGTTCGTAGGAAATTTTTTGAAATTACTCCATTCCCCAATAGCTCAAGTGAAGAAACCCAAGTCTGGACCTAAGCCTGAGACTGAGTGCTTCTACTGCAAAGGGACTTGCCACTGGAAGCGGAACTGCCCCAAGTATTTGGTAGAGAAGAAGGATGGCAAAGTGAAAGGTATATTTGATATACATGTTATTGATGTGTACCTTACTAATGCTCGCAGTAGTTCCTGGGTATTTGATACTGGTTCAGTTGCTAACATTTGCAACTCGGCATAGGGGCTACGGATTAAGCGAAGATTGGCTAAGGACGAGGTGACGATGCGCGTGGGAAATGGTTCCAAAGTCGATGTGATAGCCGTCGGCATGCTACCTGTACATCTACCTTCTGGCTTAGTTTTAGACCTAAATAATTGTTATTTGGTGTCAGCGTTGAGCATGAACATTATATCTGGATTTTTTATGCGAGACGGTTATTCATTTAAATCAAAGAATAATGGTTGTTCTGTTTATATGAGTAATATCTTTTATGGTCATGCACCCTTGATGAGTGGTCTGTTTTTACTAAATCTTGATAGTAGTATTACACATGTTCATGGTATTGAAGCCAAAAGATGCAGAGTTGATAATGATAGTGCAACTTATTTGTGGCACTGCCGTTTGGGTCATATTGGTGTAGAGCGCATGAAGAAAATTCATTCTGATGGACTTCTAGAATCACTTGATTATGAATCACTTGGTACATGCAAACCATGCCTCATGGGCAAGATGACTAAAACTCCATTCTCCGGAACAATGGAGCGAGCAACTGAGTTATTAGAAATCATACATACTGATGTATGTGGTCCAATGAACATTGAGGCTCGCAGAGGATATTGTTATTTTCTCACCTTCACAGATGATTTGAGCAGATACGGGTATATCTACTTAATGAAACATAAGTCTGAAAAATTTTAAAAGTTCAAAGCATTTCAGAGTGAAGTGGAAAATCATCGTAACAAGAAAATAAAGTTTCTACAATCTGATCGTGGAGGAGAATATTTGAGTTATGAGTTTGGTCTTCATTTGAAACAATGCGGAATAGTTTCACAACTCACGCCACCGGGAACACCACAGCGTAATGGTGTGTCCGAACGTCGTAATCGTACTTTACTAGATATGGTGCGATCTATGATGTCTCTCACTGATTTACCACTATTGTTTTGGGGTTATGCTTTAGAGACAGATGCATTCACGTTAAATAGGGCACCATCTAAATCCGTTGACACGACACCTTATGAAATGTGGTTTGGCAAGAAACCCAAGTTGTTGTTTCTTAAAGTTTGGGGCTGTGATGCTTATGTGAAAAAACTTCAACCTGATAAGCTCGAACCCAAATCGGAGAAATGTGTCTTCGTAGGATACCCAAAGGAGATTGTTGGGTACACCTTCTATCACAGATTCGAAGGCAAGACATTCGTTGCTAAGAATGGATCTTTTCTAGAGAAGGAGTTTCTCTCGAAAGAAGTGAGTGGGAGGAAAGTAGAACTTGATGAGGTAATTGTACCTGCTCCCTTATTAGAAAGTAGTTCATCACAGAAATATGTTCATGTGACTCCTACACCAATTAGTGAGGAAGCTAATGATGATAATCATATAACTTCAAATCAAGTTACTACCAAACCTCGTAGCTCAACCAGAGTAAGATCCGCACCAGAGTTGTCGGAGTAATGGGCCACGGGTAGCCTAACCCGAGCCCCTTAACCTTTCAAGATAACGGGGTTGGCTGCGCCCCTCAAGACGTCAAGATAGATCTCCACCTTCTGGCAGCCGGTTGGCCGAGTGGCCGAGTTCCAGAAGACGGCATCACGACAGGCTGACTCCTAGTGAGCAGCTTCCGAAGAGGCCGGCCCCTAGCAGTCGGCCCGTGGCGCCCTCAAAGTCTGCGCCCTCATCAAGGAGGCAAGACAGGGTATGGCTACGGTGGAGCCCATCCCCCCGAATCCAGGGTCGGGCGTGGCCACAGTGCCCCGTACAGGCGGAGATCTCCGCATGACGCGGCACTGTTGCCTCCCCCCCCAAACGTCACCCCTGACAGGCGGAGCCCTGTTCCCACGACGGCCTATCAGTACGGCTTGCAGGCGGCAGGCCCTACCAGGCAGTGAGAGCCCTGAAGACGGAGGAAGCCAGGGCAGCCGGACCTAGGGGAAGCCGGCTTCCAGCAGGCGGCTTATCCCTCCCTCGGGCCCCGTGCGCCATCAACCAGATGGGACGCGGTGTGGCTACAGTAATCGCCCACCAGGTGGCAGGACTGTAGCCACGCTCCCCCGACCAAGCCTGCGTCATTAGCATCACGGCTACAGTGATCAGCAGTCAGCAAGACCCACGAGCGGCGGGAGCGGCTTGTCGGCTCCGTACCAGACCAGTCGGCGAGGCCCACCAGGCGGTGGGCCCCAGCAGTCGGCGGAGAAGCCGGCGGTCGGAGACACTGACAGCCGGGTCCTACACCCGAAAGATTGCCAATGTACCCCTGGGAGGGGTAGGCCTATATAAACCCCCAGGGCACCCATGCAAAGGGTTCCAACCCGTTAGAACTAGACTCACACCTAGAGGAGGAGAGAGCGTGCCTGCCTTCTTCCACCTCTAGCAAACAGCTCAAGGAGCACCATTGTACCACTAGTGCCTTAGTGATCATGCGGAGACCCCGCAGAGCAGGACTAGGGGTGTTATCTCCTAGGAGAGCCCCAAACCTGGGTAAAGTGCGCCGGCGTTCATGTCTACGCCTCATCCCGCTTCCAGGCATCGGCGACGTTCTACTCGCTCCCACCATGATAAGCCATCCTTTGGCATATGTCGCACCCAACCCCCGAAATTTGGCGCCCACCGTGGGGCGAGGTGCACCATCTCCTAGAGACCTGCTCTGGATGGGAACCTTGTTCCTTCCTGGCGAGCGCAGCCAGCCCGGCACGCCAGACGGCGTCTGCACCGACGCTCTGCGCGGCGCGGAGGTCGCCTGCGCGGCGAGCTGCCTCGCCGATCTTGTTGGGGAGATTCGCCTCTTCGACGAGCCCACGTCTG